>NW_010322780.1:0-21594 GCF_000700745.2 Antrostomus carolinensis
TATAGTGAGAGAAGTATATGCATCCCCAAAATTCCTGGCTTCAGGCCTTGACTTGGCAGTGAAAAGAATATGTGAGGAGGTTTATGAAAAATAAATCTTTGCATTCCTCTAGCACCTTTCACCTGAGTATCTCGAAGCAGTTTACATCAAGGAAGAATTATGCCATATAGGGAAATATTTTAGCACTTCTCAAGCCTAGAGGAAACTTCAGGATGGAACCTTCTCGTGACATGTCCCAGGTCACCATGGTGCATGTGATGGGTTTTCTGACCTGACCCAAGCTAGGGAGCACCTCCTTCACCAGTCGCCCCCTCACCTGCCTCCCATTGCTGCCCTCACTGCTGCAATCTGGTGGTGCTGCCCAGGGGGCTGCCAATCCCACTGCCGCCCCTCAGCACCTCTGTTTCTTCACTCATTTCTCACATCCCATCTCCCTCCGCATTTTGGAAAATGTGACCCTGATTCCCAAAGAGTTTATGGGGTAAATAGACAAGATTTTATGTGTGGTCGAGAGAGACACTAAGAAAAAGCGGTTGTCGTGCCAACACCCTCTAATCACTTTGCTTACATGTTTTATGTCTTTCTCTCATTCTTTATCTATTTTGTTTATTTAGATTATAAACTCTTCAGGCTGGGGATCCTGCCTCCTTCTTCTGCCTTTACAACGCCTACCACAGCATGGCCCCAAAGCTGGTTGGAGCCCCGCACTGCTACCACAGTACAAACAATAAATAAAACCAAGACTGTGGAGAGATTATAATTAGAGCTGTGCAAAACTCAGCAGTTTTGGTTTGCATCGGTTCCTCCCTGCTGAGTCTACATTGTGTTTTGGATTTGTATGCAAAAAACCCAAAGCAAAACTCCCAAAGTGCCAAGTGTGGCCGGGTCTGGACTCAAAATCGTGCACAAACTAGGGTGTTTTTAATGGTTTCTCCTTGAAATTATAAATCTGCCAAGGCTCAGACCAGGTTTACTGAAAGGTTCTTGAACCTTTGCAGATTTTGGGGGCCCGCCAAGTTTTCAGTTTCATTACAAAAGTCTCTCTCAGCTCTGCTTAACATACTAATTGCCACACCACGCTGCCCTGTGGCTAACAAGAGGATTTAATCTTCCCTGGCTGCCCGTACAGATCCACTTATGAGTGCCACGATGACTTTAAAATCATATTTCAGATTGCTGCATTCACCGGCAGTGCCCAACTGCTGCAGGTAAACAGAACCGCATCCAAAATCCTGTACCGAGGCATTTGCTCTGCCCTGGGGTATAGCACCACAACCGCCTTCAGCTGCTTAATGCCTCGCCTTGCTCGCCCGAGGCACTAGGAGAGGTCATTGGGAGACAGACGATGAGCAGGAGGCTGGGGGGAGGCATGGTGTTTTGTCTGGAAGCACAGATGCGAAGGTCTTCACTGGTACCCCCTTGCACCCACGGTTCCTGCTCTCCTCCACCTCTCTTGTAAAGGCTGGGGATAGAAGTGAAGGGCACCAGCCCCAAAATACTGACCATGCTTATGCATCAAATGGTCCAAGGGTAGTAAGTGGGGCAACACCATGCACCAGGGCCAAAATCAGGGGGACAGGGAGCATAACAGCCTCTCCAGACTGGGGGAAGCCCTGCACCCAGAAGATGCACCCAGGGTTCCACCTGGGGCTAGCAGGGTACAGGAGAGCTTTTTAAATAACTGGCTGCCAGTAAATGCATCATACCAAATTATTCTGATTCAAGTCACCTCCACTCCTCGCCTGTGATGAAGAGCAGCAGGCAGGTAGTGCAACACACGTCAGCTGCTCTGGCTAGGAGAGAGGAGATGAGGACATCTCCCCCCACTACCAGGAGAGGAGGGGAGTACCAAAATGAACCTGCCCCTTGTAGAGCTCAGCACAGGGCCAGCTATGGCCTGGTGTCCCTACCAGAGCATCCAACATCTCAGGAGAGTAAAGACCTCCTGGCTTCTGGTTTGCAGGTCTACCAGACTTCTCCCTAGGCTGTGCAAGCAAGGCTGGCTCCTGGGGCTCCTGCACTGTCTGTCCATGCAAGACCATGTGCACTTTTGTGTAAGCCAAGTCACAAGTGTTTGAACTAGAACTGGCAGGAGATTTTAAATCAAAATGCTTCTTCCCTGGCAAAATTTGCAGCATCTGCTGTATTACAGAAAATCATATTGATTTTTATGAACTTTGTAAGAACAGTAAGTAAAAACAAGTGAAGACTTGAATGGAGGTATTTCAGTGTTTCTAAAAATGAAAAGTTGGGAGGGCATGTACTTCACAGTGATTTTGTCTTCTGCAAATTATTAGCAAATAATAAAGGGGAAAAAATAGATTTAATGGCAAAAAAATTACTTGTTTTTACCCAGGTTTGTCATAGTCTGGAGGAATTTTTTTTTTTTTTAATTTTGCAGGATAGAAAATCCACTTCTTTATTAAGAGTAATTAAAACCTTAGCTCACATTCTTAGAAAAAAAGCAGTAGTGTGCTTTACCATGGACATTTCAGCTGACTATACCAGAGGTAAGGGAAAGCAGGGCGAAGAACCTTGGGTTTTTTGGTGGCATGAACTGTGCCTTAACTGGAGCACAGCCTATGACCCTGGTTCACTTTGGGCTTTTGCTTTTCCCTCTGTTCCTGTGTAACCTGCAAGCAATAAAAGCACCATTTATGCACAGAGGAGAAGGCATCCATGGCTGTGATATCCATGCTGGAGGCAGCTCTCCTGCATGGGTAGTCTTTGCTGTGCTGCACTGCTTTCCTGGGCTTGGTCATGAGTCCAGCCAAGGCTGGACCGCGGACCTGTACAGCACAGGGAAGGCGGGAGGGTGCAGCTGGGCAGTCATGGCCATGCCCTTCAGCAGCAGCAGGGCTTAAGCACGCTCTTTCATCCTGGTTTCAGGGCTGGTCACGTAGTGAAGGAAGCCAGGCACGGTGGTTCAGGCAGCCAAAACCAGAGCCTCAATGTCATGGATTCACAGCAATGGTCGTTTTTGGTTTACACTATATTGATGCAGAAAGACAAGCTCCCAGTCACAGCTGGGATTTTTAATATGCATTAAAACATGAAAGTGAAAGCATTCTAAAGTATTCATTAGCTAAAAGATAGATATCTTATTTTCCTTCTCACTGATAACTAGTTCCATATGGAGTTAAACAAGCTTGCTCTGAAGGGATGAGAAACACTGCAGAACAACAAATAACCCAGGCATTTTTAAATATGGCTTAGACTTATTACAGATTATGTTGAGTTAGTAGATCAAAGTCATAGTTCATGGTGAGTAAAAGTAATGTAAGTGCAAATAAATGTGAAGCTAAGCAATTAAAACTGGGGGGTTCTTGGTAGTCCCAACAGGTACTTATTTTATTAATGAATTTTAGCTTATTGACCTAAAAAAGATCTGTTTTTCTCCATGGCAGAAAGTTGCAGAAAGTCTTCCATGGCTTCCCAGTTCTACCTCTAGAACCTCAAAACAGACGGTAACCTAAAATCTTAATTAAACTGCAGCACCAGTTTAAATTGTTTTACTAAATGCTGGGACAGTGAAATCTCACCAGGCCATTCTCATATTCTTGAACCTCAATGTTCATGTTAACACATGTCCCTTTGTATTGCTGTGCTTTTTCTCTGCAATGATATATGAAAAACAAGAGACATGCAAGAGAAAAATGATTCTTTCTCTAAGCAAGATCTATAATACTCTTCTCCCCAGCAGTATTCCTTGCAGTATCATGCTAAAGAGCTGTAAGAGCGTTAGTAGGTATAACTGACTTTTTTTCCTTAGCAGTAGTGTGCCTTGCAACAGAAAACCGAAGCAGGTTTCTGCTGACTTAGCATATACCTCATGAGGAAGAAATCTATCTGGTAATTATGGCTTTGCGTCTCCTGCCCTCTCTCCTGTTGTTTGTATAAGACACCGGTACTTCTGCCACAGGCTTCTTCATACAGCTGCCCTGTCAATGCCAGCTTTCATAGGTAATCCATCTAGCTCAGCAGAGTTCAAATAAGACACCTCCCTTTCTTTACTTTAATTAATGCTTTATTTGAGTCTTCCCTGGGGATGTAGTCATGCTGATTTTTCAAATTTCTCTGTTATTTTTCAAGCACAAAAGAAATGGGAAATGTCCACCATTGAGACTCTGGATTTGCAAAATCTGCTTTACTCAGTCTCCTATTCTCAGTCAGTGTTTTAAATGCTGATGGACATCTCTTTGGCTACATTTATTATTATGGAATTAATTCTCTAGCTTGGGAAGGAGAAAAAAAGACAAATCCAGTCAAATGCATTCTCTCTGTCATCTCTTCTGATGTCCTGCGTCCACAGTTACTGTAGCTATGGCCAGTTTATGCACTGATTTATGCTGTTGCACCCCACATATTGCTCAGACCCTTCCAGGTGCTGAGCAATCTCAGCTCAAGTCACAAACCATTTCCTGCTGCATGGTTGCTTTTCCTGCACAGTTTATTCCTGTGGCTTTTGCTGATCTGGGACTGAATGCTGTGGCTTGATATGACTGAACAGACAGATAAATGCCCTCAATATCAGGTCATTGCGGCTGCAAAACCAGACCAGACAGTCCTGAATCCACCCACTCATTGTGATTTTTTTTCAATAATTCATTAAAAATATGTGTGTGGCAGTGCTGTTAATCAGGCCTGGTATACACAAGCAAGCTAGTAAAATCCATCAAATGACAGATAAGCCAGACAGGCTAAAACCAAAGAGTTCAGCAAAGCGTGTTTGAATCAGTAAGAATCAAAAACTGCTACACCCTCAGTCAGCACTGTCTGATAATATTTTACTTGCTTTGGGTTTCTGTGTTTTAATGAGCAAACAATGGTGTTTTGTAATCCTCATGATTTAAATACATAACACCACGTTGTGCTTCTGTAGCTTCTTCCTCAAATTGCGTTGTGTGGGTTAAGCAAGGCTTGCAGCATCCTTCAAAGGGTGTGAGAGTTTCAGTAAACTTCTTACATAAAGGTGACCCTGGAGACTTTTCCCTTGCAGAGTAGAGAAGAAATAAGGGCAAAAGTTTTCATTCACCCTTTTCAACAGCACATAGTACAAAGGTATGGTTTTCACTTTCCAAGACCCTTATGAGTTAACTCCTATCAAGCTTACTTCATCGCTTTCACTGAAATAGGGCACATCAAAATGAGTGCACAGGCACAGCTTCTCCTGGAACACAGCAGCCTCCCACTGACACCCTCTGATCCCTAGACAATCATCCTTTTGCTTCTTGATTATTTTTTTTTCTGGCGTGACCACCATGCCACACATCCAGCTTTGCTCTGCCAAGTCCATTTCAATTCTCGTAGAGCCAACAGCAAGAAAGACAAAGGAGCACCACCATCTTCTCTCCTCTCATCCTCTTCCAACAGGGCTTCTTTTTTCCATTACAACTTCCTTCCTACAGTGAACATTTCAGTCAACATTTTAGACTACTCTTATCTTTTGTAGGTCTGTGTCTTCTGTTTTGTACCAAGACTCAAACCTACCCAATTTCATGTGATTTCATGCCAGAAAGATAAGAAATGGCAGACTGTTTGATTCATGTGGTTAACAAATATTGATGAGGCTTCTCTAGAAAGTGACTTGTCCTCAATGCAAGAAGACTGTGCTGGGGAGTAGACTGGAGCTTGGGTTTACGAAGTCCTGATCTAGTCCTACAGGAACTGCCTGGAACTTTTCTAGTACTTACATGTCTTGCTATCTAGATCGCCATCACCATAATGCCTGTACTCCTCCCAATAATAACACTCCCTCTCTCCTTCTCTCCCTCTCTCCTTGCCTTTTTTGCCAACCTATAAGAAAAGATGGACTGATAATTTGCAGTGAAGCTTTTTGTGCATTGTGATAAGGCATATAAATGTTACCTTGTCATACACAGTCCATCAGCTGTGCTAATTAGATGCTAGCTGAGCTAGATGTCAGATCAGCAGACCTGGATTAAGTGAATTTGCCCACTGTTTTCAGTATCAGTAAGTAATCCTTGAAAGTAAGCTGGAAGAAACAAACCAGCTGCAGCACAGCCCAAACTGTCCTCCCCATTACAGGAACTGGTCAAGCCTATCTAGCCATGAGGCTGGCGGGGTTAGATTTTGTTCTCATGGAGGACATTTAATAGAGCTCAAAAAAAGCAAAAGTAAAGGCAAAACAATCGGAGCATAGAAGACTTGATACCATCTCTTCAAAGGTTTTGGTGAGGCACAAACACTGAGTTCATCACACCCATCTAAAATGCTGAGCTTATCACATCCATCTAGTGAAAGGCTAAGGTCACTTCTTTCTCAGTGCTCCTTTGGCACCATTTAAATATTCAGCGCTGCATTTTCTTTTTCTTGTTTCTCTCTGTCTAGTATTGTTTAGAGATTTAAAAATTAAATTAATCAGCATCTTGGAGCGCAAGTTCCAAGTTTGCTTTATTGTGAAATTAAGGTGTGACTCACAGTAGCTGCATATCCACCTTTGAGGCTGGCCTAGCTTTGTTATTTTTGTGTGTTGTTTCTTTCCACACTGGTTTTGCAGCAGGACTTGAACCACACAATATAATGAGCTGAGAAATGGCAGTGCGTCATCCAGGGTGTGGCTGAAGAGCGATGTCGCAAAGAGAGATGGCAAGATTACAGGGAGGATCTGAGCAGGATCTGGAGGAGGGCGAAGAATGAAACGTCCTGCAACAACAAAAATAACCATTTATGTATGTAAATCAAGAGAAAGAGAGTTCTGCAAACTCTGATTTGCCTACCAGGGGAAAATCAGGGGAAAAAAAGAAACCAAAATTTCAAAGCACTGTCTGCAAACAGATGCACAGGTGCATGTGTATATAGCTAAAAGAGTCAAACTCCCTCAGTAGTTACAACACGCTCCACAGCCAAGTGCTGCTGCATAATGGCGGCTGTGGAAAGTTACTGTTGTGTCCATTCAAAGAGTGGCACCCCTTTAATTTCTTCCACTAGAAAGAAGTCCTTCTGGGAGCAGTAGAAATTACGCTGCCTGGTTTCCTGTGGCTCTGTATTTTGTGGTTGATTATCTGAGGCTAATGAGGGGCAAGAGCTGAATAAAGCTTTTCCTGTGGTCAGGGCATCCTGTGTGGATTCTCTGGGGTCTAATAATACAGTTCACCTTCCTCTTCTGCCCTTCCTTCAGTGAGGCACTAATTTGGATGTCTGTCTTCTGCTCAAGTGCCAGACTTTTCAGAAATCTGTCCAAATTTTTTATGTGTAAGGACTCTGTCTCTCTGGCAAATGTGTCTGAAGCTGGCCAGCTTACTCCAAAGCTGCTGTGGCAACATATACACAGATACATCATCAGCTAAACCTCATTTACCTAGGAAGCCAGGACTCATTTAAAAGAAAAAGAAAAATCACACCTTCCCTGAAGCAGTAACACGGCTAACATAATCTGTGTACTGACCAGGACTGCCTTAGAAACCCAGGGCTAAACTCTTGAGAGATGCTTAGTGATTAAGCAAACAGAATCTTATACCAGAAGCAGCAACCACAGACACAAGTCTTACTGCAGAGGTTCATCAGTGCAACTGTGGCACAGGAAATATAAAAATATAACGTTCACCAAAAGGGTACCGACAGAAAATACCCCAGGAACAAAGTGCAGAGGGATAGACCTTTGTTTTTTAATTTAAACAGGAAAGGTAGATGGGAATCAAAACAAATGAAGTTATACTTAAAATAAAGATTAGTATATTCTAGGCTGTCAAAGGTTGTAACACCTGACCTCAGAATGGGTGGGGATGTTAGGGATAAAGGAAGGGAGGCCTGGAAAATTGTGGACTTATCTAGATAAGTTTCATGAAATGAAAATAAACTGATATCTGCTAAGGGGTACATGGAATAAATCAAAAGTGACAGTCTGGTGATTTATATATTCTTTGGTGTTCATGGTTGTCCTGGGTCTGCTGGAACAACAGGCTGTCATGGAAGTGCACTTTGTGTAGCTTCTACTCACGTACCTGTTTACCTGACCTTTGAGGTTCCTGGCAAAAGCTGCCACAGACTGAAGCTGCTCTTTCTGCACTATTTGCACCCTCAGCAGAAAGAAGTGAGGAGCTGCATGGCTCAGTGTTGGGGCAGGGAGTGTTGGCTACAAGACTTTGACATACCACAGTGAGATGTTTCCCTGTGTATTTGCCACCTGGCAACCTTGCTTTGGGGTACAGCATCATTTTAGGAACCAGGCCAGTTCCAAATCTGTTACAGCTCATCCCAAAAACAGTCAGTTAATAGGAACCTGCTCATCAAAGCCCTCTTGTTGTTGTTGTTGTTTTAAGAAGAGAGGCAATCTGCTAGTTCTCTGCTAATGTGAATGCCAAAGTCATTTTATGAAGGATGCCATGACAGATGCCATTCATCACTCCTCAGACACTTAAAAAATGGTGGTATAGATATATTTCTGTGCATATGTGTATATGAGTACTTTAGGAGACTCCAGATACTTGTCCTAAAGGTATAGTCTTGCAAACTGTTGACCATTCTGGCTCCAGTCCAGCAAAGCACTTAAATATTCAGTGAACTCAGCAAGACTCTTCACGTGCTTCAAGCTAATACATCCATAAGCACTTTGTTGGACCAGGCTTACAGAAGCTGCACTTTGCACAAGAGAAATCTTCCCAAGCTAGTCATTGTCTTTATGGCTGGCATGGCCATTTTCTTCCTCATAGACAGCTACCAGCAGGCTACATCAACATTCACACTGTCTGGCTATGATAAAAAGAAAAATGAAAAAAAAATTCCCTAACAGGGGACAAGCAAGGTGAGAGGGAGGCAGTTTTGCATGCAGTGCTGTGGATAAAAGATTTCCCTCCCCAAATCAGCAGTCTCTGGAGAGCAATAAATCCACTCAGAGACATGCTTAAAAAATAAAGTGATTGCTAAAATAAACAATTCAGACTTCGAACCGTATGATAGGCAATTAGTATGTTTGAATAATTGGGTGTAACTGTAGGCAGAGAGAAGCTACAAGACCAGATGTGCATACAAAGCTAAACATGGGCTTTACAGGATCTAATCAAATCAGTCCACCATCTGGTACAAGAATAAAAATCATGTGACAGACCTGGTCAATATAAGAAGATGGCACGAATTTCTGGATAACGAACTTAAGCTAAATCAATATTTTACATGAGTTAGAAATGGAAGCATCCGTAAAATGGATTGCACTAGTTCAAATAAATCATATCAGATTTTACTAAATTAGTATGATTTTCTCCTATGAACTAGACCTTAGGTGACCTATCACAGCTAACAAGCTGGGAATATTCAGAAATAAATACATGCAGGCAGTATAGTTCATGACAGACAAAGGTTCACATACACTCTTCTCTCCACACAAAATAACTCCTACCCATTGGATGATTCTTTTCCAAGCAGTTGATGTTAAAGCCCTCAAACGGCATGTTTATAAGTCAGAGCTCCAGCAAGTGGATCCTGCTTAATTTTTCATTACCTTGAGAGCCAGGAGTTGCAGCAAAACCTGGAAATGGAGGAAATTATAGGGTCTGGGGGGCATGGGAGGGAGTGTGTCTCGGTGGTGGTAAAGCCTGTGAGCCTAGAGGTGGGCCACTGCTAGAGAAGTGGGCTGAGCTGACTCTGGTTGTCTGGAAACCCTGAGCTGGGCTGTTGTGTTTGCATGTGCTGGGGCACCTGGCCATGGCAGCTCTGGCCCCAGATGTGGTTGTCTTTGCAGTGGCAGCTGGAAAATATCACATAACACCTTGCAGACACTCTGGGAATGCCCTTGCTCTCCTCCTGCAGCCCACTGTCCTTGTGGCTCTTGGTCATCTGTGCTTAGATTTTCAGTTTGTTGTGGGATGAGGGCTGCATGTCGGGGAGAGGAAGTCTGGATGTCTTGTTGGGCTTCCAGAAATCTTATCAAAAAGATAGGCACAACCTAGGGGGAGGGATTTTTCTGTCTTAAAGTGAGAGGATTTGAGGGAGACTATGTGGCTACTCCAGCTGTTTTCCACACATGTATTTTGTTTATGGTGGGCATGTGCAGAACATAAACTGGAAGAGGGTAGGTTTAGATCAGATATTAGTAAGACATTCTTTATTGTGAGGGTGGTCAGACACTGGAACAGGTTGCCCAGAGAAGTTGTGAATGCTCCCTTCCTAGAAGTGTTCAAGGCCAGTTTGGATGGGGCTTTGAGCAACCTGGTCTAGTGGAAGGTGTCCCTGCTGATGGCAGGGGGCTTGGAAGTAGATGATTTTTAAGGTCCCTTCCAACCCAAACCATTCTATGAGTCTATGTCAGAAAAAAAAAGCTCTCAAGGGAGTTAGGAACCCATCCAACATGTGACAAATCCCCAGCACAATCCAGCCCTCCTCCTCCATATTGCTGCTATTCCTAGGATCCCCTTCTCCACAAGACTTTTCTACAGCAGAAACCCACCGAGTTAAAATGAGGTGTTTAGATAAAGGGTTGAGACACCAGCTTTCACAAACAGAGGCTCAAAATCAACCTCAAATATCACATAGGTATTGAAAGCCAACCTGGTGCTCAAGGTGAAGGGCAGGGACACTCTGCATCCCACAGGCTGACTGACCCAGTTCCCATTCTTGGCTTGCTGTAACTCACTGGGGCTGGTTGCAAGACATTTTCTTTGTCTAACAGCCCTACATGTCACCATGGAGTCCAGCCCCTTTTCACAGGGGGATGTTAAAATGAATGTACATTTCAACACTCCTTCAGCTCACCTCATAGTCCCAATAACAACAGTGTAATATTTTAAACTGCTTTTGCAAGCCTCCTTTCTACAGGACAGTTGAAAGGATATAAAAGCATTTTAACAATTTTATAGATCATCTCCGGAGTGCTTTTGTGATGTGGGAGAACAGAAGTTTTGTTGCCATTTGCCCGTGGACAGCTGCCAAACTCACCTGTCTCCACCAAGCCTGTGAGGGGCATATCACATCTCTCTGGAAACTCTGCGGCCAGCCCAGGGTGGCTTCTCACTTTACTCAGCTGAAAAACATGTTGCACAATTTAACCCTTTGCCTGTGCACTTGCCTGGGTGGGTTACTCAAAACCAACAACTCGTTCTGTTGGACTTAAGGAAAGTAATAGCTGCTAGGTGGTTTTAGAGAAACCTAAAACCAGGACTGTCTTGTGAAAAACCTTCACCCTTCTAACTTTGCAAGTCATCCTTCAGTCAAGCCTTGAATTGTCCACAACTCTCATTTTGTGACTCCTTAATCACAGTTAACCAGCCTCCAAATTTGAGCCCTTTTTAACAGGCTCCAATTCGACAAGGTACTTAAGAATTTGTCTTTCTGACTAAAGTTTTACCAGCCTAGTTGCATGTTCAAAGTAAGACATATTTAGAAGCATCTAAGGCCAGAAAGAGGTGGTTTGAGCCTGTGTATGAAACACAAAGCTAAGGATTAGTAGAGATCTGCCCCTGACCACATCTTCTTACGGGTCACTTAATTTTGCAGGTTCCTGCTTCTAATCTCAAAAATGATCATTAAAACCCTCCTGTGTATATAGTTGACACAGGAGAACTGAGTAGCTTCACTTGTTAATGTTCAGGAAATATTTGCAGATCCTTGTGTGGAAGGTGTGACAGAAGTATAGCGTAATCTTCTCCCTTATGTATGAATTTCTCTTTTTCCCTCCCTACAAATGAATATTTGTATTGCCCACTCTCCTCCTCTCCTGGAAAGAAAAGTGCATAAAAGTATTCCCCATCACATTCTTTCACTGAGTTGGCAAAATACAGAGAAATACAGCAAGTTTAAATGATATGGAATATGCAGGCATAGCTTATCTAAGATCAAGCATGCAGATCAAAATCAACAAAGCCTCACAAAAGAAAGCCCCAGAAGATCTTTCATCTGCCTGATCCCATCTCCCTGCCTACACCTCTTTTTACCCTACTGTAATGTATTAGTTCTGCTTCAGTTCCTGCTCTGTGCAACATTTCTGCTTAAGAAAGATTCTGTTGAGTCATTACCAACATCAGCCAAACAGGCTTTTCAAGAATGGAGGAGAAAATAAAGGCTGTGGTTTTTAAATTAATTCCATGCTGCTTAACCCTTAAGGCACTAGTGACTTCCAGACTTCCAACCAGGTTAATGTTGAGCAAAATATGCAGCTGTTCTGCCCGAGACGAGAGCACTGTCAGCGCTTCTGTCAGTGATGACACCAGAGAGAGAGATCTGCCACAACAGCATTGACCACTCTCTCCTAGCAGCTCGTTAGATACGGGAAAAGGCAGAGATGCTACTGGTGGTGTGGGGTCAGGCTGGCCAGGGGGTGGCTGCACCTCTGCCGAACACAGCCTCTGCCCTCAGCCAGATACAGTCCATGTCTACTCTTGTTGCTCTTTGTGACTCATCTCAAGACAGGCAAGGCACCAACCCCACCTGCAGTGACTAGGCCCCATCCTCTCATGCCCACACACCTTGCCCTGCCCACCCGTGCCACTGCTAAGGCAGTGCCTGTCATGCACCTGAAAACACTCGGCCAGAAATCATAGTGAAGGGGCTATGCCATCTAACCCATGCCCTAAATACTCCCTCCTTGCTGCTTGAAAATACTGCCTCAGCTACCCCGCACCCACACCAAAGCAGAGACACGGAGAGGGGTTTTTCTACTAGAAGTTAGTAGTCAAAAAAGTAGAAATGAGAGACAAGCACATCTCTCCCTCCATGAGGCAGGAGACATACCTCACTCCTCCTTCCCCCAGCAGGTTGTAATAGGAGAGAATAGTGGTTGCCAAAATGATAGAACTTGAATAAGCTCCTGGTACCTTGAGGTTTGAGAGGCCCCCAGGGGAGCTGACACTTGGAGTGAGAATAGGCAGAGGAGGGGAAAGCGGATAAGGTGATTTTCTTTGCCTTGGTTTTTAAAGCAATCTCAGCCTGCTAAACTTTCAGTCCATGCTGCCAACGGCTATTTCCAAAGTTATCTTTGCACAGAACAAGGTTGGAATCCTTCTCTCTCCCTCTTATTCTCTCTGTCTCCCTTTTTAATGAAAGCTCAGTTTAGATCTGATATCACTTTAAAAGGTTTGCTATCAAATTTATTAGACCCACTGGGACAGATCACAGTCTTCAGAAGCTCAGAGTTTCACAGCAGATAACTGTAAAGTGAACCATCCAATATTCTTCAAAATGCTCATTTTTCTTGGGCTGATCTATTACACAAAGCTCTGCTGTATTCAAGCATCATTAGAGGAGATCCCAGTTGCTTATATGATGCTGGCCACAATTTTGCCTTTAGAGCAAACTAGTGCAGTCAGTAGTCCCCAGCATGTCCCAGTGGCTGATGCTAAGGTGAGCAGGATGCCATTTGCAGTGAAGGTAAGCCCTGCCGGCACCGTGGGATAATGCCTGCTTGGGGCTCCTAGATAAAGGCCAGGATTTCAAAAAGCCGTAGGAAGTATGAGAGCAGAGTCCCTTTAAAAATCCAGATTTGCCTTTCCCTGCTTGAAAATAATAATAACAATTAGAAAAGACTCCTCCGCCCAGGGACTGTGCATGAAAAATCTCAGCTGGAAAGCAAAGAAATGAGAGGAGGGATTAGCATGTCAAGCTTCCTATAGAACGGCTGTTCTTTTTTTTAATGAAGTCATTGGTATTATTATGTGGTTTCAGTAGGCTATCCTCCTAACAATGCATGGGAATAAACACCGTATCTGGTAGGATCTCTGACTGTAACATGTATCACAGAGGCATCTATTTACAGTGTGAAGGGAGGGGAGCTGTTTCATTTCCCAAGATAGTAATGGAAAGCATGATGTCCTACCACTAATGGTGAAGCACTGGGAAAGGTAGTGGGGAAAAACACGATAAACTGAAGAGCGAAAGAGAGTTTCAAGGCAGATATTTGCAGGATGCCTCACCACCAAGAGAAGTTGTCAACCCTGGGAAAAGGCTGAAAGACAAAATGGCTGACTCCAGTGGTCAAGTTGGCCACCGATGTCCTGTCCTTCTTCTGCCACTTCACATGGCTTTACATACTTCCCTGTCACTTCATAATGTCATTTGATCTTCCTAGAGCAACAGGTTAGACAAAACTCGGAGGAGCTGGTGGTTCTCAGATGCCTGTGCTCCCTGGCTGATTTTATCCTCCTGGAGCTTTTGGCCAGTGAATGCCTCTCATCAGAAACATGTGCAACCATTTGACAGTTCGTCTGCTTTCTGATTCCTTAACAGGTCATGCAGATGGACCAGAAGCTAGATGACATCCTGAACACGCTCCAGGCTCAGTTTGGGGATCAGCCAGAGGCACAGATGTCAAGGCCAGCCACCCCACCTGTCAGACAGCTACAGATGACCTCGGATTCCCCTCAGTGAACCGGAAAATTTGAAAGCCGGAGGACAGCCACATGCCACCCTCTCATTCTTTTACATCCAGTTATTTTTAAGTCTTGATGTCTCAGGATTCGGCTGTGTTGTGGGTGAAATGAAATATTCTGCTGTAGTAGATTAAATTTAAAAAATGAGAAGAAGCAGCAAGAAGCCAGCCACGACCCTAGGAGAGCACATAAGTTTTGCACTTGTTTCATTACCCATCATTAGCTAACCTGTGTCAGCCTGTGGTGCTCCCATGCAGCTAGTCCCATTCAGGCTGACGGCACACGCACTGGGCACACTGTTGAGGTAAGCATCCGAGTGAGGGTGAGGATGACCCATTCCTGGGTGCAGAAGGGGAAAGCACTGTTTTTTTTGACATTTAATCACTAAGTTGAATGTTCACAGCATGCCCAAAAGGGGGAAAGGAGCCAGCATTTGAACACGAGACAAATGGAAATCAGTGAACAGGAAAATTAAACAGCACCTTTTGACTTCTACCAAGCAGTGAGGATCATAAGAAGGGCAGATTTATATACTAGTGCGAATGACAAAGTAAAGACAACAGGCTACTGATTAAAAATATGGAAGTGTACACAGGCCGGTTGACATATGAAAGACTGAAGCAAAGACTTCAGCTAATTAAAGCAAAGGGTTGCAAATGAGATGAGATGCATGTTGGAACAGACAGGCAAGAGAGATAGTATCTGCGTAGGCTTACTGCACAAGAACACTGTAATAGCTATCAGCTACGCTGATGACTGTTATGCAAAATGTTCTCAAGCTTTTACCTTCATTCAGCAGCAGTTGTTGACTCCAGTTGCCTTAATTTTAACATAAGAAACTTGTCTGGTAGTTGGCTGTGAAATATCTGTAAAGCTGGGTTCAAGTCGCTGAGTAACAGGGTGCTGCAGGAGGGCTGCAGCTGTGATTAGAATGGCAGCGTTTCTTAAAGAAAACAAAAATGCACATACTGTTGATGAAAGTTAATCACTGTTTAAATAAACTGCTGTATATCATTTTAAATGCTAGATTTTTTTTTTCCTTGTAATCTGGTTATAAATCAAGTGCATATGCTGGCTGATATAGTGTCACTGTGAAGTGGATCTTACCTGGCACTCCAGAAAAGGGAAGATACAATGCTGTTCCTGAATATGTAAATAATAAACCAAGCTAAAAAGGGTGCAGTGTTATTTACTCAAAGTCTTTTTAATATATTTGCATAACCAACCATTTGAATGAGTAGAAGTCTGCAGAGCAAAGACCTGATTCCTGGGAAATTCTAAATATATTCTATTCCCACTCATATCCATGGAAGCAAAGCCTGCACTGCATTTAAAAGCAACCTGAAAGACCAGTCCCTTAATAAGCATTTATTTGGACCAATGACTGGTCCATTTCAATGTAATCAAATTACCTTCTAACTATTACCTGTCCCTTTAAATCTCTTTCCCAGGTATGTGTGTCTGGGAATTCAAGCTTGGAAAGAGCACAATGAGACTGATTCCAATCTTTAGATTGCAGGCGTGTCTTAGACAGAATATTAATGATGTGTGAGAGGCAATAAAAAAAAAAGCAATGTGGTTTTAATTAAATCAGCTGACAAGCCGCCGTTCCATCTTGTCTGATTACTACAGAGTTACTGAACATGACCAAATACAGCATGTAACATGGGAAAATGGTAAATAATCATTGTCAGAGTATTGAGTTGCTCCTGGCTTTCAGTCAGTGTCATGAGCTTCTGCAATCGTCCTTCATATAACCTTCATATATAATGGCCACTCAGAGCTAAATGGACAACTGGACATCAAAGATAAAGTACTGTTTCATCAGCCACAATTAAAAAATTCTACCTGGAGATCCCTTTGCTACAGAGTTTCAGAAGATGAGCAGTGCAGCTTTCAGCAGAAGGGCTCAGGGACATCTATGGCCAACACAAGGTGAACCTTCCTTCTGGTACACTGCAGATACTTGTATGAGGGGTATGCATGGTCACTGTGCTGTGGACTGAGGAATGCAGCAGTATTTTACTTACTGATGAATCTCAGTAGAAGTGTTAAGGCACTATACATAACACCTACTACTCTAAAGTACCTGGAAAACACACTAAACAACCTTCCCCAGAAAACTCAGTTACAAAAAATACGAGTGGTCTCAGCTACCGAGTGTCAGAAGGGATGAGTGGGTGGGAGGAAAGGGTAAAGAGGCCCACAGTGGTCCCTTCAGAAAAAAAGAATGTGTGCACATGTGTGTGCATGTGTGTGTGCACGTGGGGGTTTTTTTGTTTTGTTTTGGTTTTTGGTGGTGGTGGTTTTTGGGGTTTTTTTTTCAAACACAAGCTGAAGTTTCCCCAGCAAGTCGTCAGTGAAGCCAGAGCCTGAGCCTTAAAGGGTTTGAAAACCTAGCAGTGGTGGCCATCCATCAGCTTTACAACTGGCCACTGTGAACATTGCAGTGTGGCATAACATATTCAGACAGCACCATCAACACGTGACTGTGACCATCACTATTGCCATGATGGAGAGATAAGGGTGTGGCCAGAACAAATTGCGGAGAGGAAGGAAGAAGTCTGGTGGAAGACACCCATTTTCACACCGTATTATAAGATTAATGGTTAAAAAACAAACAAACAAACAAACAAAACCTGTAACTTAGCCTTATAAATCTTCAAGAGTTGCCATCTAGCAAAATATTTCTGATTTCCCAGGAGTAAAAGTATCCAGGAGTAGCATTTATGTGACCATCTGGTAATACTACTTGACCCTTCTGAGCAGAGATGGGTCTCTTTTGCACAATGAACAGAGTGCATATTGATACACTTGCATGTCATGAGCATTGTGAGTGCCCTTCTACCAAGATGTGCTACCAACAAATATTCAGCAGCAAACTGTGATTTCCCAAGGCAAGAACTGACTTCTACTCAATGTGGTTTTGTCAAGCCTTACCATCCACTAAGCAGGCAGTAACAGTGTCAGATCCAAATCACTGTGTATGTAGTGACAATGAAACAGAAAGAGC
The DNA here is from genome assembly GCF_000700745.2 of Antrostomus carolinensis. NCBI lineage: Eukaryota > Metazoa > Chordata > Aves > Caprimulgiformes > Caprimulgidae > Antrostomus > Antrostomus carolinensis. The sequence continues at coordinate 17,329 of NW_010322780.1, forward strand.
AGGGAAGAAGCATAGGGCTGAGCTTCAGGAAACTGAGGAGTCCTCTTACAATCACAGGTCCTATGAAGTCATGAGATGATCTAATCCATCAATGAACAGTATCAGAAGACCATCAGGTGTACCATGGCGGGTTTTGCTAACTTTGCTAACTGCAGTATGGATTTGTTAAATGAAACACCACCAAAAGTGTCTTCTGGAAGAGTTCTTCTATGGGAAACTTGTCATAATTCTTGCATGTGATTGGAAAGAAATTAAATTTTTCATGAAGGTTATCCCACAGTTTACTTCCTTGATCCAACTGCCTGACTTGCCTGAGCTTACTCTTACAGGCTGGAGTTCTCCAGGGAATAAATATGCAGCATAGCTGCAGAGGAAAGGCTGACTCCTACATGTGCCATTATTTAAGTAGGTATGTGAAATCCTGATTGGAAGATATTAGTAGAGGTCTTGTCCAAAACTCTAACTTCTCTAAGGTTCATTAAAAGGAAGAGAGCAAAAGTGGATTTACATGAAGAATTCTGCCTGTGCATTATCTTTCTGAAAATTGTGAGTATCATAGAAACATAGAACAGTTTGGGTCAGAACGGACCTTTAAAGATCATGTGGTCCAACATCCCTGTCATGGGCACAGACAGCTTTCATTAGATTAGGTTGCTGAAAGCTTGTCCAACCCTATCTTGTCCATTGTAGAAGACCACTAGACTAATCACTAATCAGGCACAATTTGCCCTTGGTGAAGCTGTGCTGGCTGTTTCTAATCACCTCCTTGTCTTCCATGTGCTTCAACACATCTTCCAGGAGGAACTGTTCCATGATTTTACTGGGCTCTAAGGTGTGGCTGACTGGTCAGCAGTTCTAGGGTCCTCCTTATTACCCTTTGTAAACATAGGTGTGATATCGAGTGTTCCCTCTCAGCGGTGGTTCTAACGTGAGGCAAAACTACAGGAAGTATTCACAGGCAAGTCTGTGTGTTTTCATCTCCACTTCTACTAACATTAGTGCACTGATGTTCACCCTAGTATTTTTTCTATGATGGGAGTCCCGCACTCACATCACACGTTGGGGCTGCTGACCAAAGGGTACATTCAGCAGGCTCATTCCTACAGCAACTCTTCTTGCATCAGTAAAATAGTAATAATACCATGAATTAACATGGTCCAATGAAGTTATCTGCACTGTGCAGTCAGGTCTGCAATAGTCTCACACTGTCTTTTGATTCAGAACAGAGGCATTGACCAAGTGGCCAAGGTCTCTCAAGGCCACAGTGTCAGCAGGGGTGGCTGTCAGGAATGCAGTTTACCAATGCATCAAAAGACAAGAGTACAGGAGATCAAGTAAAGATTAGCTATTTATTTTCGAAAAGATCACATGTTTTTCTACCTGATCCAATTTCACTGTGAAGATACATGGTGTCCTCCCTTACTAGAGACATCAACACCAATCAAAACAAGATTTTCCACATTCCTTTTAATAATGCATGGCATCCTGCTGTCTGCCTATGATGATGCAAGATGCTCAGAAGTCATTACAACAAAGCCTGAGGGGATTATTTTCTCATTTCCATAATTGCACAGTCAGTAATATTATCATGAACTAATCTTATCTCAAAATGTATACCCAGATCTTTAATGATGATATTTCTGGAGTGATGTGTGGGATTAAAGTCCTGCACATGATAAGACTGAAGCAGTGAGGGAGATAAAAAGTTCAGTTTTCATCAGCTGGGGATTTTCATTCCTAAGAAAAGGTAACTGTGCCCCCAAAAGAGATGATATAGGTCACAGATCAGAAATCTCTACCTCATCTGGAACACCGTCTCCTTCTCTGGAGAGTAAAAAGCGAGAAAAGACTCTCCAGCCACAACTGTCCATTTCAGAAGTGGGTCTGTTTAGTGGCCCTGGACGTTTTCCATCCACCTGCCTTGCCTTGGCTTCACCAGACCTGTGCTGGAAGTCCTTTTCACCTCTGTAGGGGCATGACTAAGCTCCCAGCTCACTAGCTATAGGGAACGAGCAGGATTCTTTTGGTGCCTCTTTTCTCACTACCTCAAGCAGTTTTCTCTTCTCACTGATGGTTCAAACTTAAGTCCTGAAGAGTCTGCACTCATAAATATATTTAGGATGTGGTGTATCTTGTGGAACCTTAAACAGCAGGCTCACTTAGCACTCTTCCAAACAGTGTGAACAATGTCTAAAAAGAAAAACCTGCTTTAGAGACTAAAATGCCATAGGGTAAAGAATCTCAATCATCAAAATTGCATTATTTAGTATCTTGAAGGAGTACAGCCTAAAATCATTGTAATGGTCCAGGAAAAGCATGGTGAAGGGCCCGTTTGGAGATCTCTCTCAGGCATCATTTCTAGCTTGAGCAGAGCCCACACAGCAAAACTAAACAAGATAGTACTGTTCTATCGCCATGGTAGGAAAAGGTTTGAGTTTCTATCAGCCTGCCTGAAGAGCAACCTCTCTTCTTAGTTAAAGCAACCTCCTTTCTTAGCCAAGGAACAGTCAAAGATATCTGGAAATATTGAAGGAGAGAAAAAAGTTTAACTTTGTGAATCTTCTGTTAATGGTCATTATGCTTTTTCCCACTGCACACCACATGCTTTCTGAGCCTCCAGAGAACCCCAAAACTCTGGATTATATTCATGTTGTTGGTGCCGGGGATGTGCATGTGCTCTCTCCTCTACTCTCCCCGTCATACAGTAAACAGTGTCTGTTTGACACAAAAGAGTAAAACAGCAAAGAGCATCTTCCCTACAACGAGCTGTTTTGCCAAAACACTTATTATGTTGCATTTAGCCCTTATTATGGTTTACAGTGGCTCCCGAATGACTCCGTAAAAGTACAATGTCCCTGCTTAGATTCCTGGCTAAGCACCCGTTTGTCTCAGGGTTTGGATTTGGTACATGTGGGTTTGTGAACAGAATTTTAACTCATCTTCATGACGTTATTTGATCTCCCCCTGGGCTGGACAGAGCTGCCTGGAACGGACCAACTCGAGGCGAGCGCTAAAGGAAAGGGGATTTTTGAACTCTGTGATTAATATAACTGCTGGAGCTCGTCTGTCCAATCAGACTAGCAAAGTTTGTTCCTTGTTTAACCAAAGAATCATCATTTTCAGGGACAATGCCTGCTAAGCATTTGCCTGAGACTTACCTCAGCCATAAAGGGGAAAGAAAATTCACATTTCAAAAATACCTGTCAAGCATTCTTTATGCATAACTAAAATGTAGCTTTCCTTCTTTATTGCTGTGTACCTCAGGTTGTCACATCTGTTGTTAGGAGAGCCTAAACACAGTCAAATAGCCTAGTAGCATTTTACACCTAATTTACTTAAGGACCAAGCTACAGAGAAGCAGAGTCCCTGGTGTTTCAAATGAAGCAGCCTCTGACTGACTCACAGGTTATAGACAAAACTGACCAGAAAGGTCCAAGAGGCTGTTTTCTTTGCTAAAAGACAAAAGAAATGCTCAATAAAGCATGTCTTGAGAGCTGGAAATGCTTACACCACAATAAGCACAGCACTGAATGTCCATGAGCACCACTCGCTGCCAAGATATTCAGAGGTGCTGAGCAGCAGAAGGGATAGGAGTGGGCTCTTGCCACATCTCCTGACCTCTGTTTTGTCAAGTGATCCATGATTTGCTTAAGGCTAGCCCAGCTCTTAGTTCACTCATCTCTGACACCAGGGGTGATGTGACAGCAGGCAAAGGCAGTGTGTCGGTTCCTCTCTGCCTACAGCTTGCCCTTTGTCATCATCCTACAGTGTAACATGAAGCTATTCTGCTCCTGAAGTTTGGTGACTTGGGAGACTTGGCAAGTAGCTTCTGAGTTTCAATCCAAACGACCTCAGTCCTCCTCATGGAGAGAAACTTATTTCTAATGCAGAGACAGATCCATCCCACACCTAGGGTGCAGGGCCCTTCAAGTAGCTTAGTGTTCGTGGTGAAGGGACTGGGTTTTATATCATCAAGGAGTGGGGGAAGGGGAAGCACCCATGCATTATTCCTGCAGCAGAAGAGCAATTGACCGATGCAACTGTGGCACATCAATACTGTACCAAATTCTTCATTTTGACTAAACCGTGAGTGTCATCACTCTTGGATTCCACCAACCCAGATCATCAACCCCCAGGAGGCTACTGCTCTGGTCAGAGACTAGCAGAGTGCAGTAAGAGACCAACAAAGTCTCCATCCTCAGAGCCACATATGTTCCTTTCACCATCTTGATGTTCCCTCTCCTCTTTGTTATCATGTTATTCCCT
>NW_010322780.1:21612-69559 GCF_000700745.2 Antrostomus carolinensis
TCCCTCCACAATAGACCAGTTAATCCAGCCTTCCAGATGAGGAAGGCTATTGTATTAGGAAAGGAACAGCAGTAAGTGGAATCTAGTGGAAGATGTCCCTGCTCACTACAGGGGGATTGGACTAGATGATCTTTCATGGTCCCTTCCAACTCAAACCATTTTATGATTCTATGTTTCTTTGCACCTATTTTGTAAAAATAACTTCATTTTCACTGACAACGTTTTGCATGAAATTGAAAATGAAGGTGACAGCAGAACTGTTAAATAAGCATAAAACCAGTTTATGCCTTCAACCATAAATAGCTGAAGGAGTGGATTGTGGCAAGTAGTCACCTATGACAGTCATGTCTTTCATGTCCTGGGATGGAGCTGGTCCATATATCCTCCCCGCTCCGATTTGGGTGAAGTCATCTGTTTGGCCTTCAATAGGCAGTCCTTATCTAGGTGACTGGTTTGGAGAACCACTGCAGCCCTGGAGCCATGGATCACTGGAAATGAAACAGCAGGCTGAGGTTGCATAGCTTCTTCTGGCTTCTCATAAAGTAACCTAGAGCAGGCAGTGAGGGGTTATGAGGGGGAGCTGGATGGCCAACATGATAACAAGGCCAACAAGATGCCATGGCATCATTGATGAGGACCCAGTCCCACAGGACTCAAGCAAGACCAGCAGAACAGGTCTGGCAATGGCAGGCAGGTTCAACCAAGAGTCTAAATCACCTGTCAGGCCCACGGTGGTGTAGAAGGAGGGAGGTCAAGGTGGGAAGTCAAACCATGTTGTCAGACTCCAGTTCAATGGGGCACATGGCATGAGCATGGCTGCAATGCAGCTGCAGCGAAATTCAGGTGGGCACCAACAGGGAGAGACCCTCAGCTGAAAGGAAGCTCTGAACTGAAGTGAGGGACACATGGGCTTCCTCCAGACCTCTCCTGACTGCGGCTCCTACCAGCCAAATCCCAGGAAGAGCAGGAAATGAACTCTGTGTCCTTCTCACCACTGCCATCCTGCACACCCACCCACATCCTGGCATGGCATCACGTGCCAGGGACAGGGGAGTGGGGAGAGGGACACCAGGGCAGGGGACCCCTGCTCCCCCTCAACTTAAGCACCATTTCCACTTACCGCAGGGGGCTGTGAGCAGCTCCAGGGAACTCAGTTGTGCTGTTGAAATGGGGTTAGGGATTCCCCTGCAGGAAAGAAAAGCTTAAAACAAAAGGCTTACGGAAGTAGCTGGAAACTTGGAAAAATGCATTTAAAAAAAAGTAGGGGGAATTGGATGAATAAAAAGCTCCCCCATCTCCAGATGCCAGCAAGGTAAACAGTGGAAAGGCTGGCGCAGAGTGTTCAAACGGCTTTCCTTTCATAAAGTGCTTTTTTTTTTTTTTTTAGACTTTTGGTTCTGTTTTTCTTCTTTATCTCTCCCCAGCAGCCGCTGACAGATGACCTTTAAAGCCCCGGAGAGCCGCACCAGCAGGTGATTTACTAACAGCTGTGCCAGTCAACAAAATGGAGGGGGGCAGAGGTCGCCGCCGGCCAGGGCTGCCCAGCGAATTCAAGGGTGGGATTTAATTAAAGAAAGATGCATTACACTTTTTATTGATTTGTGTGCACGCAGGCGCGAGCCTTTTCTTTTTTTCCTTCTTTTTGTTTTTTAATTTTTTTGTTACCACTCCCTGCACCTGGACATTTCATCCCGGATGTGTCAGCCCAGCCAGCCGCACTCTGCCTCCCACCCCCCCCAGCTCGCACCCCCAGGACGCCACTCGCCGAAATCCCATCTCACACTTGCAGAAGGGCCTGGGAACAGGTGGGGAGGAGGCAAGCAGAGGGGAACCCAGCAGCTGACGGTGCACGGCGTCCCTGCTTGTCCCTCAACACTCATGGGGTGCTGGATGGGTATTTTGGGGGATGCTGGGTTTTTTCCCCCTCTCCCACTGCAGTAAACCTCTGCCCTTCTTCTATCATCCAGATGATCCATTAGGACAGGGAGAAAAAGGCATTAAAAGAACAGTTTACATTTTGCATAGGATCAAGGGCTTGTCACTAAAGACTGGGCATTTTTGTAGCAGCGAAATGCAGAGTAAAATGGAAATTCCGTGGCTCTGATTCACAAGTCAGTGTAATTTACTATTTTCACTCATGCATCTGATCCTCTTTTTTTTTTTTTGCTAACTCAGACTTTTATTATTGCTGTTATTTTTATCTGACCTTTTTAAATATAATATTCACATATAAACAAACTTCTGTTCAAACTAGAACTGGAAATGAGTGAGTCTATAAAGACCTGGAGCTTCAACGTGGAAATTCAAGAGCAAGCTCAGTACTTTCTGACTTAAGTCACAACATTTTTTTATCAGAGCTGCATCCCACTGGGAAAAGAACATCTACAAGTTATGGGGTAATTTTTTTGAGGGCTCAGGACCAGGAATGAGACCACCTTTCCCAAAGAGAGCAGTGCAGGAGATGCTGACCTGTGCTGGGACACAAATAGCACAAGAGGGATGGCCACACACTAAGTGCTTTTGAAAACTGGGCCCCGCAGTGACTTCAAATACATTAGACAATCCTGTTTGGGGCCCCTCCAGATCTCATCCAAAGTTAGGAGAGAGCCTGCATTCTTAATTTGATTATATTTAAGTAAGCATTTTATCCATTACGTTGACTGATTTCATTAGCCTGAAATGGCTGGCTAACAAATTTGCAGGACACTGCAAGAGCTCCAATCCAAGAAGTCTTTTGTATGAGGACGAGAAATATGCAACCTTAAAATAAATACTACAGGAATTTTTTAGGCAGTATCAATAAAATTCCTTTTCTATTGGATTGTCACAGCTTGTAAGTTTAAAAAGTACAGTGACCATCTTGCCTCATTCTTACACAGCATTGTCCTTTGCTCCACACAAAGTAACTCCTGGATCAAACTGAACACTTCTGCCTAGCTAAGGCCATTGCTTTGAGAAAAGTTTGAAGTTTGCTGTCAAATCTTTCAGTAATGGAGAATCCACTACAGATCCCTTTATTGTCCTAGTGGCAAAATTAAGATTTCTCAAAATAAACAAGACTATGTGTCACTATTCGGTCACAGAATCTTACAGGGAGGAGTCAGATAAATTAAGAAAAAAATCACCTTTCTTCTTTTTGGAAGTCAGTGGCCATATAGACATTTCTACTAAATCACTTTTCAGTTTTCCCTTGAGTAAAGCACATGGAGCTTCTGATCATTCTCAACATAAGGCAGATTTCCTAGGCTTCAGATCACTTAGTGAGCTTTTTTCTGAACCCTTCCCAATTTTCCAAGCTCTTTTCTATGCCTTGCTGGTCTCTTTCCAAAACATGGTGGTTGTCATTGGCCTGGAAATTCTTGTGACAGGTTAGGTTTCTATGGACTGAGATGCTCCAGGCCCAGCTGCCAAATTTCACTTAAAAGCATTCTCTACAGCTAACCAGCCTGGGCCTAGGTATCCAGTTGCAATGCAGTCAAGTCTTGGTGGGTTTCAGGTGGCTTCCACAAAAGGCAAGAAGAGGCAGCCATGTGCACCAAAGACAAAGAAGTTTTCAGAGTTATCAAGGTTCTGTGGGTTCCTATTTCTCCCTCACTCTGTTTTCTGCCTATTGGTTTTTATGTCCATACATTGGCGGCAGCCATTGTCCATAGGTCAGAATTCTGCAGCCCTAACTTGAGGCAAACTCTCTCCAAAAATGGATGTTTTTGGTGTAGCAGACTGGCCTGGAATGTCTAGTTCTAAACTAATTACACATCCGTCACAGACTTCCCATCGTCTTGCCAAAACTGGGATGCCTGTGTTTGGCGCAGCCTTTCAACACAACCAACGCATCTGTATGTCCAGTTCTCTTTAAAACACACAGGAAATAAATATCCAACATCACTACGTGGCTTTGAAAATCCCCCTGCAATCTCTAACCCTCACTCTCCATCTGTAAAAGAGGAGTAACAGCAATTCCTATCCCATATCTGCTTTATCAGTCACGTCTATGCAGACCACAAGTTCTATGAGACATGAACTGGCTGCTACTAAATATAGGTACAATGTCTAGCACAGTTTTTATTAGAGCCCCTAGGCACTACAGCTCCATAAATAACCACGTTGACTTTTTCCAGATTAAGAACACATCAATGGGAGCTTTGCTTGAGCAAGAACTGCAGGATCTGGCACTAGTGCTTTTAAACCCTAATAGGAATGAGAGTATGAAGCCTCTTCCAGCCTCATTCATTGGTATCAATGCTTTTAATACCAAGTCAGCTGTTGTGACACAAAGGATATGTTTCTCTTGGTGCTGTTTCTTGGAAGTGAAGAGCCCTCCTGAAGTTTTCATTTTCTTTACTGAAAAGCCCTGCTATGGTAAATCATCAACTCACCAAATTTATAGGAGGCACAGCACTTGGTATGTCACGTCTCTGAGCCCAGCCTAATGATTCACTTACTTACGCTTTTGTTCCTTTGCTTTGTAGTTCTCTTGATTTCAGCAACTGTCTATCATTTTCATGTGGCATGCTGGCTAGAATGCCCCCTACTATTCCAATAATCATTGCCCTGCTAGAGTGTTTATTACTGACTGAACGGCTGCACAGACTGGTAAAATGACCTGAGCTGTATGAATTCTCCCTCAAGTCTCTGGGGCCTCACAATTCTTGAAAGAATATAAAGAAAGAAAAGAAAGAAGCTTAGTTATGGGGAAAGGTCAAAGTCAAGTTTGTCTGCAATAGCAGATTTCTTCACTGGCTTCGGTGTCTCGGTTACTGAGCACTCACCACATCACCTTCAATATTCAAAGAGCAGCTGTGAACTTGCCGTGCGATGAGAACTGAGCCAGGTAACATCTGACAGCCTATTGTGCATCTGTGCATCAAGAGACTGTTGCTTAAATTGTATGTGCTCATCCTCTACAAAAACATGCACCCTGGACAGGGTCCCAACATGCTAGTGACTGCCTGGTTGGTTGGGATGTATTTGAAGTGAGGTTTGTGGTAGGTGCACTGTGAAAAAAAAATAAAAAATACAGTAAACAAACCACACATACACATACAAAAACCAGTGACCAATACAAGATAATACACAGACGTAAATAACTATGGGAAGATTTCCAAAACACAAACTCTGCCTAACTTTTATCAGTGGTTTGTTTTCTCTCTGGCTAAGATTCTCAAAAGTGGGTGCCTAAAGTTAGCCTCTCCTGGGTAAAAGCTTCAAAAGCATCTTAACAACACAGGAATCCAAGTGCCTAGTATAACACTTCTTAAAGGCTCTGGAAAATCTCAGCACTCCATCCACATCTTTAGTGATATGATTTTTAAACCCTCAGAGCTTACAGTAGCTGCTATGGCAGCTGAGGGCAAGGATTCTTCCAAGGAGCCCAAGGAAGTGGGGCATCCATCACACTTTGTCTCCTGGCCTGACACTTTCAAAAAAATCACACCTAATATGGATTTCCACGTTCAACACAAGTCTAACCTTAAGCCTCAATTTTTGAAAATCCCATAGTCAGTTTCTATGCCATGGATGCCACACCGTGGTATTTGTATTTACAAATCAGACCACAAGTACTGTCGTTTTGAGGAAGATTTCACAGCACTGTTATTCCCATATCCACAACCCATCATTGCTGTCAGATGTGCTAGCTCTAGGCAACAGGGGGTACAAAGGGCACTGAATAAACAAGCACAAATTCTTCTCTCATGCAAATTTTATTACAGTTTTATGAGGGGACTGTAAAAGATTTCTGTGTTTAGCTGCTTCTTATGGAAAGAGGATTTTTTCCATAGTACTAAAACAAAAACAAAAACAAATTGAACACTGTGAAGAAGGGCAGAAGGACTCCTGGCACAGTTATTTCACAGTAAGCTGTTCCACAGTCTTGATTCTAGAAGAGCTCCCCATGGAAAACATAAAGCAAAAGGCATTTTTCCTTCTAGGATAATTTCACTTACTGAACAGGCTAGCCCATGGAGCAGAAATCAATTAGCAAAGGAACATCAAGGCCTGAATATATTACAGGTAGGTAATTAGTCAAGGTAATCTGGTGTCTCTAGTGCACAAGGTTGGTTCTCTAGGTTCTGATTGCACCTAGGGGAGAACATCAGTTCCTGAAGGCAACACATTTCTTTGTGGAATAGGTAGGTCAGAAACAGAGGATGAAGCAACCTTTGCCATTGCCTAGCTGCCTCTTTCATGAGGACAGAGGGAGACAGCTGAAATCCCAGGTCAAGGACTGGAAGGGAGCAATACAGCTACAGAAACCCTGGCACATGACAAGAGAGAAGTGTCACCTGAAGAATGCTCCAACCACACTCCAAAATCACTGCTGGTGATGGGAATGGAAGAAATCAAAGAGAAGCAGTAAAAAAGTCAAAGGCAAAAATTAAGTCAAAGGCAAAAAATTAAATCAATGGCAAACCTCTTCATTTCAGCTAGACCTAAGCAAGCATTTTACCCATTGAATTTAGCTTTGCTGTCATTTCCATATGGGTCACCTAGAGGTTATGGCTTCCTAATTTTACACATTGATCTCGTGTCTGAGCCATTTTCAGGACGGATCATATGTTTCTGCACTGCTTGTCAGCCATTTGTTGTTATATCAAAATTCATGCCATACCAGTCAGCTTCACTATATACAAGGTCACACAGTATATGATTTTTGGTCCCCAGATGAGGTTTTCTGATGAAAAAAAAAAAATCTTTATTCATGAGATGACATTTCTCTGTGTAATTAGTCTCTGTTGTTAACATTTTCTGCTGCTATTAATATTATTGCCAGTAAGCTATTCACTGTGGAGCATGTACAATGAAGAAGAGGCATTTGAAGGTCAGAAGGAATCAATATTAATGAAAAGTAAACATACAAGTCAGTGAGGAATCACAAACCCAGCTTGAAGCTAATTTGGTTTTTTATTCCAGCAAATACGCATGGTCGCTCTTGCATTGTATTCACAAAGTTCTTGTTTGGAAGTGTTGTTAGGAACTTCTGAACTCGCCTTCAGTTTCTAAGCCACTGTATCATCAGCCAAACATCTCTTGCTCACCAGGGACCCAATGCAGTCCTAGTTCAAGAAAATGTCATGTTTTCCTTTGCTGTCAATACAGGAGCTTCTAACATTCAGTTTCCTAAGGAAAAGACACCAGTCACATTACCTGCAGCCTCCACACAAGAGTCATAAGCCCTTTTCTGGGCTATCATTCTGCTTGGATGTAGAGCATATCTTCATGCTAAATATGGAGCAGCAATCAACATCTGTGAGGAGTTCATATTTGGCATGCTTACATGAGTATTTATTCCTCCTTTGTCTTCAAGCAACAACTACTACATAATGTATTTGGTATGATTAATTGTGGGAATGTTGCTTATCCCAGCATAGCATGACATCTCCGATTACATGACATCTTTCTCTCATTTGCAAGGGAAGAACTGATTTTTGTATATTGACATGTTTATCATTGTGAGGTTGAGCTAGTTATCTTACATGGGCCTGCTCCCTAGTTCTCAGGGTTGACAGATTATGGTATCACATTAAAATCACATATGCCTTGTTGTTGCAGCCGCATCTTGAAAGGAAAGCAAATAGAGGAATCTCCACCACACAAAAGCTGTAAGATGATGTTTTGTTCAGTGAGCCAGTGGTTTGCCAGGTTGTTTTAGGCTATTATAATGTATACAGTTATTTGGTATTTGATTTTCCCAACATTTTTTTAAATCTCAACAATGGAAAAGTCAACACACATTCCCATACTCCTGCACGAGCTCCAAATGATCAGCAATTTCCCCTGTAGGTGGGATTTGCCTTACCTAATTTGAGCCTTCTCTGTAAAAGTTGGGTATCTGCTCTAAATTAAGCACTCAGTCACCAGTGACAGGCAGATGCTTCTTAAGACATGACTTATCCCACCTGGTTTCAACTGGAAATTTAGAATAGGGAGCCTAGCACTCTTACACACGGATGCAGAGCAAAGCAAAAAGAGGAGCTGTTGTTCCCCAGCAAGACCATTATTACAACCCCATCAGGACTGCTCTACTCAGTAATGGTCCTTCCACGTGAGGGGTACATTACAGAGGAGACATCAAGGAGAAGGTAAAAATTCAGATATGAAGAAAGTCTAAGGATTCAATATTTTTTCCCAGTTGTAGTGAAAAAAATGCATCTTTAGCTCTGCTTCAAAACTTCAAGTATTTTTGTCTTTAGGATTTTTCAAATGCACTAATGCAAAGATGTGTTCAAAAAAACATCTCAAAAGAGCTGTGAGATCTCATCCTGGTGGACTCCAATTTATACAAAATTGCAGACACTGTGCAGCATGAGAAAACTACTTTGAAGCACATCTCTAGACTTTATGTTCTGAGTGGCCAACATAGCTACTGAAGCACATGTGATGCAGTTTATCTGGGGCTCACACATCAGAAGGACCTAGAAGTCCAACTCTACAGTCATGGAAAGAGGGAAATAAGCCTCAGACATTGGATGAACAGAGCATTCCTTTCAATCCCACCCAACAGGACTCCAGCCAGTGTAGATATTTAAAGCAAGGTGCTGCTGGCCTGCCCTGGAGCTTGCAAACTAAACAGGTGTATGCAAAGGTCCACATGCAGTTTAGCTCATGCAATAATGAAAATCAGCCCAGCAACTTGAATGGGAACCTAAAACTATTTGTTTCTGGAGTATAAAACTTACTGTTTCAGAGAAAACTTGAGAATCTGAGATTTGGGAAAACACAGAAGGCCAACATGATAGTCTGAGATAATTTTCACCAACATACAAGACGGCTTCTGGTGTCCTGATAATGCTTCTGTTTGTTGTAGATGTTTTATTATCTCTGAGCAGAAGGAGAAGTGACCTTTCCCATATACTCATTCAGATTTACCATACTTTGAAAAGCTATTATTTTCAGGAAGCACTTACAGTCCAAGACATAAACTTATAAAGGTTTCTTCTAGATGCACTTGAACAGAAAAACAGCTCCACACAAAAACCAAGGAGGACAGCATTCTTATTTGCAAGCACACGGATGCTTTCCCTGGCCCCACTCATTACACAGTTGCTTTTATTGGTTAAGGCAGAGCTGCAGAAGCCAAGATCAAGTGAACATTCAGTTCAGTAATTGCTGAATTCTTCAGCCTAGAAATGATTCTGTACAGACAGAGCAATGGACTGAATGAAACCTCTTTCCATCTCTACAAAGCATAATCTTCTAGAAAGAATACCCATGTTTTTCACTGTAGTTATTGGTATGACAATTACTTGGTTATTAATACTTACATGGCTATTAATGCTTAGCTCTTGCAACCAGTTTCAGCTCCAGCGCTGCTGCTTTATTTCTGCTGCTGTGGGAATGAGAAGAAAGAATTGGTAGTCCTTCCTTGCAGAAAATGGACCTGCATAAATTCTATCCCCATGTATAATTCTTTGGTGAACTACCCACGGGGGGTAGTTGGAAGACCAAGTCTCTAATTTTTCATTAACCTATACTTGCCACCAGTAAGTGTGCAGTTTCTTAAGTTAATGACTTTAGTATAGACACAAAAAAGAAAGACACAAACACAGAGGATTAATGGTCAAGGCAGCAGCAGCTGTACAGATAACTTGTCTCTTCCATAGCTTACAAATAAGGGTTATCATTAATAACACCTGGACAACTTCCTAGAAGGACTAATTAGTGCTTTAATTGGTTCTCTCCTCATCATACTTTTGTTTACCCATGCCCATAGGATCTCCAGCTGTGTTAAGCAGTTTTCCAATTAATAATGAATTTGAGCTTAATGCTGCACTTTTTCTGACTCAGCCATTTCTCCTCCTTGTTTATTTAGCTGACTTACAGCATGGAATTTCCACATATTTCTCAGCAGCTGGAACCCGTTGAATGCTACCACTGTCCCTGGACAAGGGCTGCCTGGTACCCACTGTGTCCTCTGTGGGAGCCATTGTAGCCCTCTCTCTGCAGATGGAGAGGGACTGCCTTTGTAAACGTCCACTGTTGCATTTGTGGTTTCTCTTAAAGTTTCACAGCCAACCCCTTCAAGTCCTCCCCTTTCTTGAAGGTTTTTATTTTGCAGTAATGACTCAGCTGTTTATTTTCCCCTTCCTGTTTCTTCTTCATTTTGTGAGCAAGCCTCTTCCACCCGCTGTGCAGTAAGAGGAAGGTGAGGGACTCTTCGTTTTCTCTCATGCAAGCAGGAGGGGGCAGGGAATGACTGAGAGCATTAGAGAAAGAATGGAGAGAAAAATAGGCTGTACCCCCAGGCTTCTTCCTTCTAGCCCTCAGAAGAGTCCCTTAGCAGAGTTCATCTCACTGGCCTTGCTGGACAGCCTTCTCATTCAGTGTGCCCTGTGCACCTCCTGTCCTCAGCTGGTGGTGAAAGAAGAAAACAAATATAATGAGAGAGGCTAGTCTCATGGCCAAAACCAGAAAGTATGCATCCCAAATCAGAGGCTTAAATTGCTCAGATAGACTCCTGAACCAACTACCAACCCTGCTGTGTCAAACCAGTCCTTCCCCAGTTATTTGGAAGAAGCCACTGGGGATCTTTCACCAACCATTTTTTATGTCCTGAGGAGAGGAGGGTTACTCCCAGCCTGAAATAAGGAGTGTCATAAAATAAAATAACGCATGGGAACATGAATCACAGAATCACAGAATGTCAGGGATTGGAAGGGACCTCGAAAGATCATCTAGTCCAATCCCCCTGCTGGAGCAGGAATCTAAATGAGATCACATAGAAAGGCGTCCAGGCAGGTCTTGAATGTCTCCAGAGAAGGAGACTCCACAACCTCCCTGGGCAGCCTGTTCCAGTGTCCTGTCACCCTCACTGTAAAGAAGTTCCTTCTGAAATTTAAGCGGAACCTTCTGTGTTCCAGTTTACACCCATTACCCCTTGTCCTATCATTGGGCATCACTGAGAAGAGCCTGGCTCCATCCTCCTGACATTTGCCCTTAACATATTTATAAACATTAATGAGGTCTCCCCTCAGTCTCCTCTTTTCCAAGCTAAAGAGACCCAGCTCCCTCAGCCTTTCCTCATAAGGGAGATGCTCCACTTCCTTAATCATCTTGGTGGCTCTGTGCTGGACTCTCTCAAGCAGTTCCCTGTCAGCTCCAGCACACCCGTTTCAACTTCCACTGGAGCAGAACAGCAAAGAGACGAGTTTTGCAAATCCTTGCACAAAGCTGCTCTGTCCAATTCCATCACCTGGATCAAAATAACATGTGCAGGAGCCTTGCTAGCAAGCACCAGGCGGATGGGCAGGTCTCAGTTTAGAGCCCACTGCCAGCCCCAGGAAAGCACAGTTAAGAGACGCCCTGTTTTCTTCTCTCCACAGTAGCTCTTGGCATGCCTAAGAAAAGAAGATGCTTTAACACAGCAGCAACAGTAGCACTAAAAAGAACACTTGTGTGTTAAATCATCAGGAAAAAAACAATGATTATCCTTTTCTTCTTTGTGTTCTTTTTGTTTTCCTGCCAAATACCAGAGAGAACAAAATAGCAGGTTTTTTGCTGTGCAAGGCAAACTTGTAAAGTCAGAGGGAAAACAAATCCTGAGCAAATAACTCAAAGCAAATAGCTGGAGGAAGTGAGAGTGGGGCGGTAGGCAGCGGGAAGACCAACTGATACATTTTCAGCATTTGCTGTATTAAACCTTGAGGTAGGAAGATAAATGGAGAATGGACATCTCTATAATAAAGAAATGCCCTGCTTGCTTCGGTGGAAAACAAAATGCTTAAAGTTACATCCCAAGCCTGAAACTGCTGCTAACAATCCACAGTGCAGCTTTAGACACTCGGGGAGGTGTCACAAAAACATCCATGGGACTGGATCTGACTGGGAAGGAAAGCTTGTGCTTAGAGATAGCTCTAGCTAACCTATAGCAGAGTGATGGATCAACTCAAAATACTACAGTACAAGATTTTATGTTACAAGCTTTCAAGATGTGCATCAACATAGTCAGAAGAGTCTACAGGTTTCAGGGGGACTACAGCTCTGCCTAGAGCTACCACCAGAGCCTGAGGATGCTCCTGAAGACCCATCTCCAGTGTGTGGTCAAAATAATACAAAGGGATCTTACCAGACCACTCTGGACTGGCAGGAAGGTCTCACCTTGGCACCCTAGAGACAGGACCCAGTCTGATTCAGTGTGACCACAGACACCTCAAAGGAATTCCAGTCTACTGGCCAAGCTCAGCAGTGTATTGGGAGTATGGCAAGAAAAATACCACCTTACAATATTCACCAAGGGCCCGACTAGGACACATATGTCTCTTTGGGGTAAAAAGCTCGCCCTGGGCTGACATCACCAAGATTACGTGATGCCACTGATTTCTGAATAGTAAAGCTGAAGGCTTCTCTGCAGGACCAGGGCCACGCTAAAAGTGACAGAGGGCAAGTGTGGGTAGTTGGCCATCAGTGCTTCATGGCCTCTGGGTTGAGACACTGACTGCTCCAGGTGGTTCTCTGGACCTCGGAGCCATGCTGGGAGCAGAGACGTGCTTTGTTTTCTGTTCCTGCACACATTCCTCTGCAAGAACAACTCCTTGAGGCCAAGCCAAGCCAGCATCTCTTGTTCTTGGACTCTCCCACCATATTGGACTCTTTATCAGAGTATTGCTTTCTCTCCTTAGTTACTCTTAATTTGAAAAATGAGCTCCAATCCCCACCTATTGGCACACAAAGGAACCTTCCTCTTTTTCCTTAACCCTACTGTGACCAGAACAGCTTCTACAATACAGAAGTACCAATGTGCATGTACCACGTAAGTCAGTCTTCCTCCTCCTTCCTTAAAAAGGAAAAGTGTCTTCCCATGCAACAAGCTGAAAATCCTGGCTGTTTAAAATACAAAACAGCAGCAAACTGAAAGAGACCTGGAGAGGCCACTGCCTGCTGTAATAGGATTAAGGGCTATATCTCAGCCAATGCTTCTGGAATCAGCTGTTTCTTATCTGGGCTTCTTTGTAGAAGCTACGATCTCTTTGTACCAGACTGTTACTGGGTCACATAACAAATGCTATTTTTGGCTGACTGTACAAATGCCATATATAAAAACTGTGTTTCTAGGAGGGAAGCTACTTTGTCACTGAATAACCAACATGCATGTGCTTTAACTGGTGAAATAAGTGCAACTCCCCTTCCCCAGCCTTTGCTAAGGAAGCTGTCTCAAAGAGCAGATCGCACTTTCTCCCAGCTCCTCCATACCACACACCAAAGATTACCTTTTTTTTTTTTTACCACAATTAAGTCTCTGAACTATTTTGAAATCCCACACAAAGACAGTCTGGTACAACAGGCATTACGCACACCTGCTTCCACATACTTCCCATTTACTACCAGGCACACCAGTATCACCCATGCTACACAAACTTGTTCCACAATGGTCTCCTAGACACATCTCCTGTTTCCCATCATCAGAAAACAACAGCTCTTATGGAAAGTAAGCAACTGAGTTAAAAAAAAGTGGCATAAAAATTACTTCTTGGTGCCCTCCTCACTTGTTCTCCCAGAACAGCCATTTCTCCTTCACCTAATAAAACACCCAGACAGCTAATTAGCTCCCTCTTATCCCTGCAGTCAACAAACACATTTTGTCCTACTGAGAGGCTGCTGGTTTCCAGGAGGAGCAGTGGAGAGGAGAACTACAGGAGACATCCCTGCCTCTCCCACTCTCCAGAGCTGAGCAAGCTCCTGTGTTACACAGCCATCAGTCCCTGGAGCCCCAGCCCAGTGCAGAGCAAGAGAAGAGATAAGGATAAGAAAGTGCCAAGATTTTCAGTCCCCCTTTTCTCTTCCTGCACTCTGTGCTTAACCTCATTTTATGAAATGAGCTGGATGACTTTCACAGGCAAAAGCTGCCTGCACAATGATTTCTATTCCACTCACTCCCAGCCCTTTTCCTCCACAAGAGCCGATAACCATCTCTTGCAATTCAATAGGCTTCATATCGTCTCCAGGAAATAATTGAACCCTTTGTGGCTTTCAGAGCAACATTTTGGTATTTTCCCTGGCATTAAAATACTGCTGGATTCTGCTTAAATGGAAGAGATGGCCAAACCTTGCATTAGCTGGGGGAAGAGAGAAAGCCAAGAAGAAGACAAGTCAGCTGCCTGTGAACAAACAGGGTGAGCAGGGCAAAACCAAGGGTTCCCAATGGGAAGAACAAGTTCTTCCACCACGTGTTAGCTGGCCTCCGTCTTTGCCCCACCATAAAAAACAGAACTAGGAGTCTGAGCCAAAATCCATTATTTCAATGGGACCAGTTGCCCACTTCACCTCATGCCAAAATAACCTGACATGTTTCTTTTCTGGCATGGGTTTCCTCCACTCCCTCAACTGCTACAGAGCTTCATCACCATCACACTCCTGGAAAAGAATTCATTCCAGCAGATAAAGAAATCCTAGATGGCATGCACTTTGCAAGAAAAACCTAGAGGAAGGAACTGGCCAGGCTTACCAAAGCCCATGCCCAAAGTAAAACTAGATATTTATATATCATTGTGCACTTGTCTGGTGCTCTCCAGTGACACTTTGTTGGGTACAGGAGATCCCTGGATACTGTCAGCCTGAAATTAGAGTCCCACCCTGTAAAACTTTTCAAGCAGACACAGTCTCCTTACTTCAGGTGAAATACCTTCATCTGAACAGTCAACCTATAGTAGCTAATGGGATAGCCCCCACAATGGCTGTGTACCATTATAACCTTTTCAAAACCTCCAAAACCTTTTCTATGGTGATATTCAAACACATACCTGCAGGGCTTTCATATGTCACATCCTTGTGCCTGCCTACCATTGATTTCTTGCCCTGTCTCCTCACTTTAGTGCCCACAGACTTCTGCTGGAAGCATTAATGAGACAAATGTGCAAACAAATGTGGAAAATAATCTTTAATGCCACAGGCTCAGAGGCCAGCGGAAACCAGAGGATGTTTTCTGGTAAAACAGCAGCAATAAGAGCTGTCTCTAAATAAATAATGTCTCAGTGCATACAAGCTTAGCACTAGCAAAGAGACCTTGGACTAAAGGCTCTAACCAGTGTTTTATACCTTCCTCCAGGGAAGCTCTGATGCACAAGCCCTTACCATTAAGCCATACACCCAGGTGGGCATGGTGGCCAAAGTTCACTCAACAGGCAAAATTTCAGGAGTCTTCACCTTTCCTGTTGTCTTAATAAAGACACTTCAGAAGTATAACAAAGCTAAGAGCTTGACATAACTCAACTCCAGCAAAACCACATAGGAGCCCAGACTATCTCCGTAGACCGCTGCTCCTGGGGGGCCAGATCATAGGGATGCCCTCCTGCTAGCGACCACTCACACACCAGCTGGCTCTGCCCTGCCAGGAAGGACCAACAGTGGCCACCAGTGTCTTACCCTGTGGGGTCAGCTCCTGCCCACTCCCTGCGTACACCATGCCCACAAGCAACCCGAAGCCTGCCTGCACAGGGTCACGTCACCCCGTAGGCTTCTCCTTTTGCTCCAGCCACTCGACTCTGCACAGCAGACGATCAAGAGCTTGTTACGAAGCACAAGGGCCACTCAGTGGCTACCACACCTTGCGCAGAAACGTTATGACAGTTGTCTAGGGGGTTGTTACCACTGTATGTCACAGGCATTGGGGCTGGTGAGGTGGAGGAAGCCAAGAGAAGTGGCCCATTTGTTGCCTGCTCTGATAGACATCCTATTGATAGCTCCATCTCACACTGGCAAAGCCCTTTGTACCATTCCGAGACAGCTGCTCCGATGCCAAGAATTCCTCGCAGGCCGGCCAGCCCTCATGGTGCTACCAGGGAAGCTCCAGTTTCAGCAAAGAATTTGATGGTTGTCTGGCAAGTGTATAAATCATAAAAGTAGCTTTGTTCTGCAGCACTTCAAACCTTTCGGGCTCTCTCGTATGGCTGCAGTTTGCTGGCACTTGCTGTTCAATTTATATAATCTAAGCTGTGCAAACTCATACCTTTCCAGCAGTCTGTTATACCACACAGAGATGCTGCCTCGCTACTCTGAGCTGCATTTTCCTGACAGCAGGGCCTTTTTGGAAAAGGTGTAGCCACTTTTTTTTCAAGATTTCATTTCATAGGAAACCAGACCAGGCTTTTAAAATCGATTCACTTCAATAAAATTAGGAGGCTGCATTCAGGCAAGCCCTGTGCCCAGGAAAGGAGACCCTGAGAGCAAAGCTCTCGGTTTTCCACAAAACAACTGCAGCCCAGCCAGCAGCAGAGCAAGTTGCCTTACCCCAGGAGATAGAGAGGATGCAAGTTAGCCAGAGACTGCAACTGCAGGAATTTTCTGACCCATAGTTTAAAAAATGGACCTGAACAGAGAAGACTTCAGACACTTCATGTTGGACTCCCACAAATATGTAGGCAAAGTGCTGCTGTCCAAAACATCCTTGCAAAAGTGCACTGTATGGGTGCAGATAAAGACCCCACTATGCCTCTCCACAGTACATGGAATTTATTATCCAGCCATTCCCCTGCAGAGAGGATGGGCAGGAGCGAAGGCAGCCACGCAGAAGGCAGCCACGCACGCCTGTGCCTCCGCACAGCAGCGTCAGCAGCTGCTTGAAAAGGAGAAGGCGGCAAGTGAAATTCCCTTTGTAGACACGGGCCCCGGGCAAAGGCAGCGCTTGAGTCTCTGGGTGCCTCTAGGGGAGAGGGAATGGGGGCAGAGCCTGCCATGCTGAGCAATGGTCCCACCCTACCCCTCACCCCACAGCCAGACAGGTGGGAAAGCAGAATTACGTGGGCAGGGAACGGGTGTATCCCAAGAGGGGTGGGCCAGGCTTTTATCTGCTGTGGATCTACACAGTGCCTTTGATGTCAGTGGGTCTGACTGGTAGGTTGGAGCAGGAGCCCGGTGATAATAAGGTGGAGCCAGTGGAACCTGCTCTGACACTTGGCTCATTTGAAAATCAGGGGTTTTATGGGGCTGTTGAGCATGGAGAGCATCTGCACAACGCGACGTGGGGCTGTGCAGGTACCCAAGCCAGAGGCAGCTAATAAAAGAGCAAGGAAGAACTGGAAAGAAAAATAAAAGCTTTGGTTTTCAGCAAAATCTTCAAATTTCTTCCCAATACAAAGTACTGAGTTCTGTGAATGGGTAGAAATCTGTACTTAAATGCAGCATTTAAGCCTTTTACTCAAGCTAGACCAGATGTTTCCAAACTGTTCTGGAAAACCCAGCTAAATACATGGGATGTCAAGATGGGGACTGCACAAAAAAAGAGTTAACATCAGTCCAGGCTCAGCACATGTTGCCCTTCTCACCTTCTTGGTAGCTGTACCCCTGGACTATCCCATCCCACAGGCTGCCGGAGCTGCTTGCTGGGCTGAGCTTTCCTGTTCTGCCAGTCCCCAGCAGTACAGGCTGTGGCACAGACCTGCCATAGCTCCTCACTGCTATGCCAAGCTATATGATGAGGTGGGGGAATTAATCAGTACAAATGAGGGGGTGACTGTCAGGGCTCTGATGAACAGATCAAGACCTATGATCACACACGTGCTCGGTGCTCTGACAGCTGAAAAGGACCCTGTGGGCAGCAGGACATGCGTTGAAGATGACCACAGTTACAAATTCTCTTTACAAGTGATGTTTAAAGGTCCTGGGGACCATGCGTGTCCTGGGGAAGGATGATTTTATGAAGTCCTACCCTACATCCTAAGGGCCAAGGGAATTCGTGGGTTGGAGTGAAATGAAAAAGGGGTATCATTTGGGATCCCAGAGGGAAAAATTTGGGTGGGGAAGAGACATATTTCAAAGCTCAAGCTATGTATATATATTTATAGATGTGTCTCTGTGTATGTATGTATATACATCGCCTGTCTTTTAATCACTGAAATACACAAACATGCAGTGCACACACATACATGCACATGCCCACGTGTCCGTCCATTGCCCTTTTGGTAAATGCAGCCCAGTGACACGTTACAGCTGGCTGCCCCTGGCCCTCCTGGAAGGTCAAGACTCATCCTCATGGGGAAATCAACTATCCAAACCAATTAAAAGACAGCAAGCACAAGGATGAAATGAAAGCAGAGACTGCAAAGCACCAAATACTTATTTTTACAGCTAACTTCCACTCCTGTTGAACCCCAAGCCTCTGGACTTGGTACAAAGCTGGGAGACCATGGTGTCAGACTGCTGCTTCCCCTCTCACACTCAGCATGTCCACCCTGCCCTGATGATGGCCGGCAGCAGCACCACCACCGTGCCTGCATCCCTGCCTGTGTCGTCTCTGACACAGGCAGGGATGTGTGACATGCAGTGTGAGCTGTAGCCTATTTTATTCTCTAGCAGGAGATACCAATTTAGAGGTTTTCCCTGGCCAGACCATTTCATCTCTGTCTCCCCACATCCAGAGTCTCCCATACCGGACGGACCATTAAATGCATTACCATATGCAGGGATGCACTGGTACTGAATGTTCCCCAATTGCAAATATAAACATGGACAGGCTGTTTTACACTTACCAAGGAGAACACAGCAAACAGACTCTTGGTTTTCTTCTCATTTATCCAAGATGGGAATGAGGACTAACGTCAGTGAAACCAGTCAAGTTACATCCCAGAATAAATGAGATCCAAAGGGGCTCAGGATCTCAAAAGGGGCAGTTAGGGGCACCAAAAAGCTCTGAAGCTAAGGAAAGACCTAATGGCAGCGGCAGGGGAGGGGAGGAAAAATAACAAAGCACCTACCTTAGGCCATAAGACGTTTCCCACAGGAAATTAAAACTCCTAAGTCATTGAATATATGGTACTATGCGTGCCCATCTAAGCCCATACCAGGAAGAAAAACTGTGCACAGACTTGTTGTGCATGATTGGAGAGCAGGGAAGGGCCACAGAGGGCTGCAAGGAGGATGGACACATTGCGCTGCAGGAGAGGACATTTTCTGCAGTCAGTCAGATGAAACACACTCACATGCCTCATAAGCTATACAGGCCAAAGCAGGTTTCCCCAGGGGAAGCCCCTGTTTCTTCCTGTAACTAGGTTTTTATTTGTCTTCTCCATTTTGTTTTCTTTTTTTTTTTTTCAACATCTTCTTTCTGAGAGCCTCCCATTTCTAACCAACGCCACATTACCACCAGCTCACAGAATGAGGTCTTCAGTGCCGACCTCTGCCTGAGGTCAACAAAAGGCAGAAATGCCTTTGCCCAGCTGCTGCTGCTTCTCCATACCAGTGGGGAAAACCCTGCCTTGCAAGGAGGAGCCCTGTTAGGACAAGCAGTCACTCTGCAGGACAGGTACATCAGGCCTGCACCTCTTCATCCTTCTTTTTGGAGGCAGCCCTAAACCAGCTGCAGCAGGGATGGATGTCCTTTCTGTGTGGCCCAGCCCAGCCATGCCTGATTGCCCTGTCTGGGAATCATCTTTTCTCTGTTCCCTTTGAAATCTTATACTCTGAGGAGAATATTTTTAGGCTTTCTCGTTGATAGCTGTCTTTTTGTCTCAAATGTGATGCTTGCCACTGAACCTCTCACAGAGGAGGCCACGTTGTGGAGAAGGAAAGAGGAGATACCTACACAGCTGTTGGAAAGAAGGAGGAAAAAAATACTCTAGTTGCTTTTGGTTTTTCTATTTTTCTAGCTTTCTGGTCAATTAATTAATTTCCTGTTCACTATCTAATTTCTCCATGTATTTTTCTTCTGTAATTGTTTGGGGTTTTTTCCCCTCATAGATCTCCTCATCCTCAGGGCACACCAGCTCCTTTGGGCATGATCCAGAGGAAAGGAAATTGCATGTAACTTTGCTTTGTTTCTGGCACTGATCATACCTGCACAGCACCTCTCCAGATTAGAGGTGAAATCTCTGCCCTAATCACAGTAACTTCTAAAACTCAAAAGGAGCAGAGGGAGCAGCATTTCTGCTGGTCCTGAAACAGTCAACTTCACCAGACTTCACAGAGAGTTTCTTTTTCTTTTTTTCTTCTAAACGTAAAACAGGGAAGTTGGTATGCTGAAGTCACCCGAGAATTATGTTTATTCTTCTGCCAGAGCAGGTTGGATCAGGCCGTGGCAGAAGTGCGTGATCAGATTCTGGTCTGACCCCACTGCTGTCTTCTTCACCTGAAAGGACTTCCCTAATGATGCTCTGCCTCCACGTGCCAGCCCAACCCCGGTTTAGGCAGGGCAGCAAAGCTTGGCCTTCAGGCCCAGCCAGCACCCAAACTGTGCTAAATACTGCTACTGCAGATCCATGGAAACCTGAATCTATGGAAAACAACCATTTTTGCTTACAAACTTTGCCATCAGGTGGAAATGACCTCTGATTGCTGTCCAGCAGGACTGCCCTGGGCCCAGGACCTTGCAAGGAAAAGACTCTCCCATCTGAAGACCTCAAACCATCTCATCTCTCTGCATGATTATCTGCATGGGGGTGTGCCTGGAGACACTGCTCAGGAAATACGGTCACTTTAAATGAAAAGGGAGTCCTTGCATTTAACAGGTACAGGAGAAAACTAGCCAGCAGAAGATTTTTTAATTATTTTTTTCTGAATATTCATGATCAATTTTTTCTGGCTTACCTGCAAGGAGGGATACGTCTCATTCACAGCAACAAGGAGCATCTACATGCCGTGCTCATGTTGAGTGCGAGTATCTGACATGACACTGGCCTTGAACTCCTCTATCAGCATGACTCACTCATGCACACCAGAGAACTAAGAAAAAAAAATTAAAAGGTTGTTTTGCTTGTGTTTTGGAAAATGTTTGATTTTTTTTTTTTTTAATTAAGAAAAAAAGAGA
This sequence comes from Antrostomus carolinensis, assembly GCF_000700745.2. Classification (NCBI taxonomy): domain Eukaryota; kingdom Metazoa; phylum Chordata; class Aves; order Caprimulgiformes; family Caprimulgidae; genus Antrostomus; species Antrostomus carolinensis. The sequence goes on from NW_010322780.1 coordinate 42,344, forward strand.
CCACAACACATCACCATGTCCCACAGACTCCTAGACAACATTCTGCAGGGCCTCAAGAAGAAATAAGGTCTTTGTTCTCAAGCTGGTGAGCTGGACTCAACGAGGCGGGCCAGATTCACGAGGCAGGCCAGCATACTCCAGCAAACTGCAAAACTCAGCAGCAAGTTTGCTGACTGATGGGATTCACAGCACTGAGTTTGGGACTTCATTGCCTCCATGCTGCTCACAGGGATGGAGAAAGAGAGGAGAAAGTGAGAGGAGAAGAAAGGTAGTGCCAACAGCAGTCTAGTATGTAAAGCACTCATCTAGGAGTGAGTCAACTGGCATCCAGTTCCCAATCTGAAGACTAGCTAAGGCTGATACACAAGTGCTTTGATTTCTGGGGCTGAGAAAACCCAGGCTTCAGCACCCAAAAGCCCAGGTGTCACCATATTCACCTGGCAGAGATGGGACAAAGTCCCCTGAGGCAGAAGCAGGACTTAACACTGAATTCCCGCCAGCCTCCATAGGCACCCTCCCAGGGAGGCTGTGGGACAAAACTCAGGAGGGCACTTCATGCTGGCAAAAACAGGTCTGAGATGTCCTGAAAGCCACGTCACAGCAAGCAAGACAGGAGAAAGGTTATTTAGTAGAAATGGGTAGGAATGTTCACAGTCCTGTGCTATAAGTATTGCACATATCTAGCCGTAGGATGTCTGGGATGTTACCAGCACAAGCATACTGCAGGTCTCCAAGGAAAACAGAAGTGTGAGGTTAGCATGCATGAGCGTTTGGGTTCTTCTGCATTCACTGTGTCCTCCTAGCAAAAACACAGCAAAATAGATAGAACAGTAAAACCAAGGGGAGTATATCACATGCATTCATTTTTAAACATGGGAAAAGATGTCCATCTCCTCTTAAAGTAATATTTAAAAAATAAAGCATCCTCTGACTTCATTAACACAATGATATATTTTAGGCAGGAGTTGCCACAGTGGCAAAGATTCAGGCTCCAGCCTGTTCAATATCCAGAGGCTTCATTATGCACACATTATGAGTTTTTTTCTAGTCTTGGCTCTGATGTGTTACCTTCACAGCTTTCTGCAAGGAGAACACCTTAAAATTTCTGGTTTTCCCAGGGTGGAGGTAATTTTCGGTATTCTGTGGGATTTACCTTCAGCGTGGCTCAGAGTCTTGAGGTTTTTTACCTCACTATATCTCAGCTTAGCTTTAGCCAGAACCTGTCTGAGTACAAGCTGTATTTTATTATGTATTTTTGTTGCTAACTAATTAGGAGTGCAGCTGTAAATAAGAGATATAGGGCTTGCTCTCTGCCAGATTAGCAGTGAGCCAAATAGCACTTTGTCAGCAGCCTGAAGCTTGTGTCTAAAAGGCTGAAAAGAAGAGGCAATAAACCTCTGCCCTCTTCTTCAATAGGAGAGCGAGACCTAAAGAAGTGGCAGGTCTCTCCATTCAGCTCGGACATTTTGACCTGAGCAGCGCTCTGTTCTTGGGAATTGGCCCCTGGGAATCAAAATATCTGGGGCTGTCAGGGGCATGGGCTGGAGCAGGCTGGGCTAGGAATCCACGATGGGTTCAGAAAGCTGGAGCTGGGGCTGGAGGAGAGACTTCTGCGGCCAGGCTGGAGGAGGCTGGGGAAGTAGAGGGACCATTCATCAAGAGAAGAAAACGTGGGCCATCACTCCAGTGAAAAAGCAGCGGTGACAAGGAGCAGGGCTTGCAGGCATCAACTTTGAACAGGTAACCTCAGGGCCAGCTATAATTTTTAATAACCAATTTTACTGAACCAGGCCAACAGGCTCATAAATAAATAAGCAAATACCTATCTGCTCCAAAATTGTATGGGAGATTTTGTGCTAAGGATGGAATATGGAGACAGGATCTGTCAGGACCAGCTCGAGCTCATGCGATGGACTTCACAAGGAGGGAGGCAATCATTAGGGGAACAAGTAGTCTTTGGTCAAGCAATAAAGCCTATTCCCACCAAAGTCAGTGACCCCTTCTTTTCCCTTAGTCCTCTTTTCCCTTTACCTCTTCACCCATACATCCAGTAAATGCCAAGCATTGAATAAGGCCCTGTTCAAATCACGCTTGAATATGATGGGAGTTTGCACTGCACCCTGTATGGTGCAAAACTAAAATCCTTGTGTGAATAAGCACTGCAGGACCAAGCTCTCAGACCCCAACTGGCACATCCTGTTTCTGGGTTTCAGGAGCAGAAGCCCTGAGCCTTGCAGGAGGATCTTGCTGATCTTGTAGTTTCTAACAATCAGAGCAAAATGCTCAGGGACCACATTTTTAAATAATTAGGAAACACTACAGAGGAGAGGGATGGGATATTTACTTTTTTTCTCTCTCTAGAGTTATTTCTTTGTTAACAACACATATAGTCAGCACTAAGGACATGTCTTAAGGACTATTCTTTCCCCTCAGTGATGCCATGACATGCTTCACCAGCTGCATCAGAGCGCTGCACTCTCTGAAAAGGGGCACTATGTGAGAAAATTACAAATATGCTCCACATGAGTAATTATTCTTGCAAATAGGCACCTGTGGCAAAATGAGACCTGTAAAGCACCTGCATTAAATTAGAGTGGAATAAACCAGGAGGCAACTCTGAAGGGCTTTGAATGGCTCAGGAGAGAATGCTCACAGCCTCTGGTAAGTGCTGTCTTCAGAGGGTGAGTGGGAGGGTTCTTAGTCCCGGAACACTAAAAGCAGGAAAAATAGTGGGAAAAACAACACCACCTTGCACGTTCACACCTCTTACCAGGCCCAGGTAAATGTTAGACCAAAGCAGTGCATTTATCTTGATTTGCCAAAATCAGGTTGTAAGTACAAACAGCCTTTGCTTATTCTTGCTCCATCACTGGCAGGGGAAATATGGCTTTGGGCACCAGGACAAAGTAAGCCACGAGCCACAAGAAGCAGAAGACAGCTAACATATCCAGGCCTGCCTCATGGCTCAGCCAGATCATGTCTCACACCTGGGGCAACAAGCAGGCCACCAGCCTTGGTGAAGTTCAGGACAGCTCTGCAAAAGCTCTGGTGGCCCTGAAATAGGGCAACAGCTTGTCTCATTCCCACAGAGACCTTCCTGCCCCAACTCTTTTAGTACAAGCCTACAGCAACTCCGACTGCAACTGGCATGAATTACCACACACAAGAACTGAAAGTCCTGTGGCTTGGAAATCTTACACATATGTCTGGGTATTGATGGCTCGAGTGTCCCGACAGAATAACATGAAGTTTCTACTGCTGCTACTCAGGCTGTATTTACACCAAAAGGTACTAGTTCAGAAGTAACTTGTCCTCTAGAAACCTACAGATAAATACTGGCTTGTACTGAAAAGTGGAATGAAATCCAAAAATGAAGACTTCCTTGGAAATTGACCTTTCTTCTGCCCTTTAAAAACCCCTGGCCACAATGAGGTGCCTGCCACCCTACAAAGACTATCCAGCCTAGCATATCTGGATCCAACAGAAAATGTTATTTCTGCTGCATGGCCAGCCACTCCTCCCAAACACTCACTCTGGACACATCTGCTCTCCAACCTGTGAGATACTTTTTGTGTGTTTATGGTTTTTTTAAACAGCATTTTCAACTCTGTTTAGAAAGAGGAGGAAAGCAAGAATGGAGGTCTTCTTCCCCCTTGCCTTTGCCCTGTATCAGAACCACACTGCAGTGTCAGCACTCTCATTACAATATCTCATTATCAGGCAACTGGAAGCTTAGAGGACAAATGACCAGCTGTTGACAGGCCAAATGTGAGCCTCCGGTGAAGTGTATCATCCTCACCTTCAGGACAGAATTGGCATCTGAACCTGACTTCTCCAAACCATAGCTGTGCTTAGGGGAAGGGCAGGCACAGGGGTGAGGGAGGAAATTGCAAGGCTGCAGAGATTGCAGAGAACAGCCTTACAGCCTAGTTCAGTTACAGTCTCGGTGGCTAAACACAGAGTGACACGTCTTTGCGATGGCTTTCCACGCTCTGGAAATGCATTGCCGTCTTCAGTGAAATTTGCAAGGGGGCATCCTTGCCTGGAAATCCTTCTTGTGGTGGTAGGATTTCATCTGCAGCAACAGCAGCTGCGTGAATTTTATTAGCAGAGGCTTTCTGTCTTTAATAGTTTCCACTGAGAGAAGAAAAAAAAGGAGGCAAAAGAAAACAACAATGCTGTGAAGTGGTTTGCTGCGTTCATGTTCTGCAGACCATATGCACACACACTGGCAGGCAGCACTGCAGGCGGGACTTCACTCATGACGTGAGCTGTGGTCAGCAGAGGAAGCTAAAAAAGGAACTCGGGGTTTCTATTAATCGAATGGGGGGGCATGAGCTTACAGGAATCTAGGATGTATTGCTGCAGATTTACAGACAGCACAGGAGATGTGTGCCTCAGAGATATGTAGCAGATCACCAAGAACGAGCAGTCCTGGAAACTGAAAGCAGCTTCCAAGAAATGCTGAAGGTCTGAACTGCTATTGCTCAGCATTTTCTAGGCAAACATGGAAGAACCATACTTGCTTTCTTGCCCCTCTGGGATGTGTCAGGTGTTAGACACAGTTCCCCCAACAGGGAACAAAGATAAAACCAACCAGTTGTGAGCTGACAGCACAGAATAATGGGGCCATGTCTCCACATGCAGCAGGGATCCAGCACCCCAACTCCCTAGCTGAGGGGTTTCCTGATGCCCCCTACTCACCTTGACCCTTGAAGGTCCGAAGAGTTGAAAGAAAGAAAATGGACTGAACCTGGCAGCTCATCCCCTGGTTTAAGGAATGCCTCCCCCCAGCAGAATTAGGTACTAAGAAGACAGTCCATGGGGTTGTAAACATTTCTTCACAAAAACTTCCTCTTATCCTTCTCATTGGGGTTAATAGTTATCTCACTAATAGCTGGGAGAAAATAACATGTCTTCTCTTGAGGATCACTGGGTTTGGAGATTGATTTATCTGTTTGGAATAGTCACTATTCTTTACAGCCACAATTCTCCTCTTTGGAAATCCCCTTGAATTTTCCTGAATTTGTTGGGGGAAAAAAAACAGTAGTGCCGTTTCCAAGAACTAGTGCCACTTTCCATACCATCCTCATGGCCTCTGAGTAACACAGCAGTTCCTCCTCCATAAGAAAAAGACAGTCACTCATTCTCACAGCAATTCTGTGGTCCTGGCTAAAAGCTAATCGCTTTCTTAGTGATGGCAGTAAGCCTGGAGGAGTTTTTCTTCCTTTTTTTTTTTACTTATTGACAAATCATTTAATGCTATTGTTCACCTTAAGCAAGAGTCCAGCTCCAATAAGGAATAAGGCAAAGCTAATGCTGAAACTAATCAAAATTATGTCATTTACCATTTCTACTGTGGTATGAGTCATGTCTCAGGCTGGCCACTGTGAAAACAAAACATGAAAATTATTATTTTTCCTCTCTGATGAGTTTATAATCTTCATCTCTAAGGGACCTTAAAATGACTGTGAAGGGCCAAAGAAGTTCAACAAGGCAAAATTCTCATATCAGTTGGGTTTGGGACTGCTGAGGGCTAGGAATGAAACAAAACAACAGAGAAACCAAATAAGCTGTTGTCATTATTTCAGCCTCAGGTTGGCCATGGGACCAGCTCATCTCGCATCACATCCACTAGAACCTCAGGATCCTGAACATTGCCACCTCAAACCCCAAACTCAGCCCCTTACCTTGTAGGTTCTCAGTTGGGGCAAGGTGGAGGAGAATCAGTCCTAATGAAGAAACCTGTATTTCTCCATCCCTACCCTTTCAGGCTGCACAGATACAAGATTCCAGTTTTGCTTTTTTCTCTAATTATATGTGAAATGAAATCCCAGGAAACCAGAGTTATTTCAGGAGAACTTACCAACAGCTTCCCCACGGACCCTACAAAATTAGAGTAGACCACTACCTCTTCCTATGAGTGCCTGTTAAGGGAAATGGTAAGCTCATGTAATTGTCATGTACGAAGAATTAAAACCCCGTTCCCTACAGATAGAGAGGGCAGAACATTATTCATGATGCTGCTCATCCAGAATAGTGACCTGCCTAACGCTGACTGCTTCACTGCATAGGCTTTCCTTTGCTGCAAATTATTATCTCACAGCACATGTCACAGGAGTACAGATGTTTTCTCCCAAAGTCTTGGCCAAATTCCAATAATTACATTCCCTCTACCTAAATTCCCTCTGCAGTTTCAGCCAAGCACAATCATTAGGTCTCCTTTGCCAAAGTGTTCTCCTGTGCAGTGTAAAGCAGCTGCCATACTTCTCACCAGGAGCAGCTGCATTGAAGTGTGAGGAAACCAAGTTGTGTTACAGGAGCGAGAGAGTCCGTAAAGTGTGATCAGATCCTTCAAAGTAAGAGGTGATTTTGAAATGCAAGACTTGGAGATTTGCACCCCTTCCACCATCCTCCATCCCCATTCAGTGTAACCAAGTGGCTCAAGGAGCATTGAACCCAGGCAGGTTGAGCCACCAGCTGGGTCAGGGCCAGGGCCAGCAAGCATGAGGGGTAGGGGCAGGATGGAGAACTGGGCCCTCCACTGATGGGGACAGAGATTTTTAGGTCTGAGCTGGCATGGGTGAGAGGAGGAGTCATGCACAGAGCCCATCCTGTGAGCTTGGGTACCAGGAGAGACAGCAGCAGCTGTAGGGAGCTGAACTTGCTGAAAGTGATTTTTTTAACAGCCAGCTCAGGAAACCGCTATGATTTTAACAGCCAATTCTACAAAACAGGCCTAAAGTGCCTTTAGCACAGCCCTAGCCCTAACAGCATCCGAGCTATCCCTGAAGCCTCCCCTGACCCTGCTCTGCATTTAAAATGAATTCCAAGGAGCATTATAATCTGGACAAAGCGGAACAGAATGAGATTTAAGAGAGAGCAACTAAGGCGACTGCCCAAGGCCTGAAACTGGAGGGGAGCCCCACTAATCCACATTAGACAGCAGCAAAAGTCAGCCCCTCTGAGGGGGGCAGGCGAGAAGTGACCAAGCCCTGCCTTGGCCCTGTGCCCCCAGAGTTTAATGCTGGCTGTGCAGCGAGAGAAGCAGGGCTAGGTCAACATAAGCAGGAGAGGTGAAGAACAAAGACCCCACACAGGATAACAGTGAGGTGACTTAAACATTTACAGGCTCACTGCAAGCGGGGGGTGAGGAGAAGTCAAGTTTTGTGCAAGAAGGCAGTAAATTTCCTGTTCAAATCTGTACATCGTGGTTCCCAGAAGTAAAGCTGCTCACTTCAAAGCTGTCCAGACTGCCGCACAGGGCAGTGTCTCAGCGATTACAATCTGGTGCTGTGGGGCTGGTTTCTACGCTTGCAGGTGCCACAAACAGCGTTAGCCTAACTTTAGTGTGAATGACTCTGATTGAACAAAACCAGTTTTCAAAACCTCACAGCGTCACAGCATGCCCATGTGCTCCCAGTGATCCCACTAGCCCTTTCTGGAGAAAAAAAACAGAACCAAAAAAAAACTGTTTGAAGCAAAAAAAGCCACCAAAAAAATAGAGGAGGAGAGGAGCATGGCGACCACCTAGCTGACTAAGGTCAGTGATGTGCTCCACCAAATGGCACCTCTTTAGAGACATGGAAGAAGCCCCGTTGCAAAACAAGCCCTGGGATCGCAGCAAGAGAGGAGAGCATTGAGAGCTGTGAGCAAAAGTGAAGACATCCTGGTTTCAGTTTTAGCCACAAGAACTGGGTGAACCTGAACCTGACCCAAATTACATGAAGATATTTGCATCACAATGAAAACACGCTGCTGCTGCTGCTGCTGCTGCAAGGGGGAGGTGGTGTCCTGCCTCCCCCGCCCCGCCCCCTTCCCTGGTTTTCTGGAAGAAAGATTTCTATAGCGCAAGGTTTTTGCTCAAGCCACCACTTCCTCATTTGTCCCCAGCTACTTCTCCATCCAGGGCTGTAGGGGCTCAGCCTAAGCCCACAGGATCCCCTCCCCAGGAAGAAAGGAAGGACTCCAGCGCCCTACTTCCACCCTCCCTGCAAGTGCATGGGGAGGGGGAACTAAGGAGGAACACACTTCTCTTCCCAGTTAGCTAGTGATGTAAACTGGCCAGGCCCAGCCAGCAAGGGAGAGCATGAACTGCCCACAGGTAAAGGGCATCATCCCTTGTGCACCCAGGGTGTCTCCAAGCCAGAGGCATGGCTGTGACTGGGTCACTGGCTAACCCCAAATGACTTCCCAGGAAATTCGGCACCTTGTTCAGAGCAGCTTGTAAATGTGACAGCCACCCCCCAGCTTCCTCCCCTCCTCCAGACAATCTTATGGTCCTGCTAATTTGTTACTTCCTATGTAAAAGCCTTTTCTTCCTGCATTCTCCCCTTTCTCCAGAAAAGGCTTCTGAGTTAGGTTTCCCAAATCTGGTCTCCTGGGTTCCCCTGGCATGCAGTTACTTCTGCATCCTTCAAGGACTTGTCACCAGGACCTTCTGGTGCGGAAAAAGTAACTACATTATGTTTCTTTTCCACATATAACACTTCACCCCCTTGCCCCTGTTGAAGAGGGGAAGGAAATACTCAGAAATATGCTCAGCTAGCTGTGTTTTCAGTAGTATATGAAACAAAACTCTCCCGCAAACCTTATCTCTGCAAACATACATTCATTATGAAACTTCAGTTTCAAGAGAAAGATTTCCTTGCTAAGAGGGAAATGAAGTGGAAGTTGAAACAAAGCATCATGCTGGCCGTGCTGCTCACAGGTGTCTACAGTCCTCACACACGCAGCTTGTGCCAGTGATGGCTGGAAGGATGGTAAAAGTGTGTGCTACAGGATGGCTGTTTCTGGGGGTGGACTTGGAGCTGGTGTAAGCCAGGATGGCTCATTTCAGTTACATGGCTGATTTACACCCCTGCACAGGTGGTCTTCCCTGTTGTGTGCTACCCCACTGCAGCACCGACAGTGATCCCAAGCCCCTCAGCAACACTTTTCTGGCAGTCACCGTCTAGCATTGCTATCTTGTTTTCCATGGAAAACAGCAAGTGATTTTCCCACAAGCTGGGTCACTGGACCTCAAGATGAAATGCACCTGCTGCCCCCACTGAGCCTGGCACGCAGGGACCATCTTCTCAGGAGAACCAGGTCCCATGGGCAGAGCAGAAGAAAAATGAGATAAAACAACAGCTTTCTGTTCTCTTTGCCTTCCTGCTTCCAGGTGTGGCAGTGGTGGAGTTACCAAAGCAGACTACACCAAATCATGTCTCTGAGACATGCTCAAATGTGCCTTCTGTCACACCCTACTGCAGGCAGAGGATCCTTGCTTATAAGAAAGAAGGAAGAACAGAATATAGGCAAAATCCCAGCCTAGGATAGGTGAGACTGGCCCTCAGATCCTTGTCCAGCAACACACTTCTTCCACAGCCTTGACAATAACCTACAGGCAACAGGTCCTTGGCCCTCAGAGCAGGTCTCACACTGCTGTGGCAGATGCCTGCCTTTCCTATAGCCACACACATCGTGTGAATGGAGGTCATACACAGGAGACAATATATGGAGACACCTTAAATGCCTGCACAGCTCCTGATGTGGGCTTCACAGTCCCAGGCACACTTGGAGACCCATGACATTAGTCTATATGTGCCAAATGCAAGTGTGCACTTCCTGCCCCAGCCTCCCCGCCCAGTCTTCTCCTACAGTCACACTTCAGCAGTGGGACTAGACCAGGACAAGGAAACAGGCCTCGTTGTCCTAGCCAGAGCTGATGGGACCCACCTGGGCAGCTGTGGGAAGGCCACGCTGCAGAGCACACTCTGCCCATGATGAGGGAAGGGGACGATCCACCTCTCCAGACCAGGCAGTACAGAGCCAGCTGGCTCCCAGCTGCCTGGGGCAAATGGTTATGTTTGGTGGTACCCTGCATGATAAATAAAGACCTCAAAGAACTATCATGAGCATAAGCACATGAAGCGAAGCAACATCTGTTGCAAAATCACAGCAAGTGAATGCCTCAGACACCAGAAAGGTCTGATCTGTCACTTACCAATGTACCTGTTTCTCACTATCATGGGCTAACAACACGAGATCCAGTTACTGCTATGATCAACATTCTTACGCGTCCTCTGTATCAGTGCCTGCTCAACACCACCCCGTGTAACCATGGCACAGTCCAGTGAGGGCTGGCAGGGAGGCGTGGGAGCCCATCAGCGCTGATGCCCAGATGGGGAAGCAAGTGGGCATAAATTGGGAAATGAGAGCAACCCTTCCTGTGTTGTTGTGTTTCTGCTTGTGCAAAGAGGAGGAAATGTTTGTAAAGCCCATTTCTCAGAATGACCTGTCCCTGAGGGCAGGAGGGCCTACTGAAGCTCCCGCCGGGTCCTTCTGCCTGCACACATGCTGTGCAGGGTCACCTGTGGCACTTTACTGAATACCATTTATCTAGAAAAAGGACAGGGACAGTTTAACTGTGTGCCAACACTGAGAGTGGAGTGCAGTGTTCTGCACAAACAACAAAATGCCCCATCCTTATGGCACAGCCACGTTTCACAGGCTTTGCTGACCAACATTCCCACAGTGTCTGCTCCTTCCACTCTTCTTTCAAGGAAACTATAACAACACGGGGTAGATTTCTTACAGGGCTTGGCACAGACTGTTGGACATACGGTCTCACTAAAGGTTTTGAAAAATAACTTCCAGTGAGTCACAGCCACATGACTTTGCCTAGTCTCCCATCCGCACCCTGGTGTCGTCCTCCAGTCTTGTGTGCCACAGTGTCAGAGCAAGTCATCTCCCAGGCCACAAGACATGTCTAAAGAAACCATAGTGGTGGCGACGGCAGCTATTTCCTAGGTCAGGAAGCACAAACTTAAGGGTTTTTTTCATGGTAAACAGCTGCTTCCTCACTTGTGCTGAAGAAAGTCCTTCCAAAGCTTTTCTTTTTAACTTCTGTAGCAAAACAAAATGAAAAACAGAGACAAATGTGTGAGGCTGCCTTTGATTTTCTGCAGTGGTAGCAACCAACCAGGGGGAAGAAAAAAAAAAAAGAAAAAAAAAGGAAAAAAAAAAGAGAAAAAACAGTCTTGGGCTATACCGTTCACCCAGGCAGAGAAGAATGCTGGAGGTGGTATATGCCAGGATGACATCAGGGGAGTGATGCAACTGATCTGCAGCCAGGAATCCTGAATAGCAGGGAGCTATGCAGCATGTATATAGAGAAGGGTGTATATTTTTATACATAAAATTTGCTGTTTGGAGTACATACACCCAAGCTGATGAGTGCAGATGGTAAGCTGCATACTTTGCCTGTGTGTCTTAGCTAGCTGGAGTGGGGAACTCTGCCTAGCAGAGGTCACCCTACACTTTTCCATGAGCATAACGTGTTTCAGTTTGCATTCAACTTTGCCAAATCTCAGCTGTTTGGGCTGGATTTTTTCCATGCAATGCTGTCTATCCCAGACTAAGTGTTTTTTTGGGAAAGCTTCAGCAAAATGGTTCAGTTGCTTCTCAGCACAAGGCTAGGGGAAAAACACATTTTGCCCCTGTTACAGACTATACATATGAAAAGAGGTTTTGGGGGGATCCTGTAATGAGTCTGCATACTGCAAAAATAATATGGCATTTGTGCAGTCAAAAATGGGGCATCTGCTGAGATTTTGCCCAAATCAGACACGTTACAAGCTTCCCAGAAATCTCAGTCTGCGCATGCTCAGGGGCAACATTTTAGGGTTTGAAAAGTCCACCTGTGTGCTTCATCCATGAGCCTGGACCACTACGAAAAGGAGGGAGAAGTCTCATTTGAATCAGTGGATGGGGGGAAACGATGGACAAACTATGAGGGGACTGTCTTCCCAAGCTCTGAGCTCTCCAAAACCTTCTAGCTCACAAAAGGCCAGCGGCTGCCACCCAGCCATTGCTGGAAAAGCAGTGCCTCCAAGTACACTAACCTCCTTCCTACCCACGTGCTCAGCAGCTGCTCTTATCAAGCATTGTACAGCATATCTTCTATTAATGGTGGTCAACCATTGCTACAAGAACACGAAAGGAATTGGACTATTCTCTGAGCAACCTGATCTAGCTGAAGATGTCCCTGCTCACTGCAGGGAGGTTGGACTAGATGACCTGTAATGGTCCCTTCCAGCCCAAACAATTCTATGATTCCATGATTCTATTCCTTAAGTAAAAAATAACTACATGTCCCTCAGGAACAAGAAATGGTTCCTTGAGTTTCACCTCCACCGACAGCAAAACAGGGTTGCCTTAGTTTCCTCCAAGGTACCACTCCAGAGGGAGTCTAGACCAGAGAAATCTGCCCCTGATGCCTTTCTGGCTGCCTTAGGATACATGTGCTGACAAACCAGTTTGGGACTCAGGAAGGTCCTTCACATAATACAAACCAATAAATGGTTTGCTTTGGGGAGTTTGGTTTCTCTTTCACTTTTTCCAGTGTAAGAACATTAACTGTATAGCCAAGAAATCCTAAGCAGAAAGTGAAGGTGACAAAGCCAAGCCTGCAACAGTTAAGAAATCCAGAAGGAAAAGGAGCTTGTGCTTGACTCTTTTTTCCTATGCACTTTTAAAAATGTGTTTTCATTTGATGTGATCAGATACCAACATCATTAAATATTGCTTACACTGCTCTGGATATTTATGGCAAGCAAAGAGAAATTAAGTCAAGCTGCACTGATAAGCCCCTATTCAAGTAAGTATGCCTACTAATTCAATGGGACTCTCCTAACAAGTGACCACCAAGCTTCACAATTCAGACCAAAATACCTATAATTTAGTAAGTAAATAGATAGAAAGAATAATTAGTGTAAAGAGCTGAGCCAGGCATAAACTCCCATTACCCTGACAAAGAAATACCTAATTTATACAAAAACATCGTGGTAAGAGCAGGAAATATCCCATCAACTGATATAAATCACTCACTATCTCACCTTCTGGCCCTAATCCCATTCAAAATTAGAACACTTTAATCAGAACCTGTAAGAAGAACAGAGGAGGTAATGAGATGGTTTTATGAAGAGAAGTACGCTGGCACAGAAACATGTTACAAATCTGAGATGAATTAAAAAAAAATGCTGGAAGATCTTCTGGTAGTACATACATTCATTTTTCTAAAGAATTAATAAAATTATCAGAAGGCATGAAGCAGAACTGGAAGTACAGCTGATGCACCTGTGCACATGCTGGATGCTCCACAAGAATGAATTGATTTGAATGTCTTAAACACCAACCTTCCACTGATTATTTGAAAACTGTTTTTTTGCTTAGTCCTCCCTTTGACAGGTTTCCCCATCCAACATGATTGGAACAATATAAGCCAAGCTCTCTACTTTAAAAATCCATTAATTGGTAAAGAAAGGAGGAAAACATGTGCTATTGATTATGTAATTTATGTGTTTTGATATCCCAGTGGGCTGACATGTCTGGTGGTGACCTTAGCCTTTGAAATGGTGGATTTTATAGTATAAATCTGCCTCTAGGAGTAGTGGATATTTTATAGAGAAAATAATTCTATTAATATGCCACAGCTTATGGCTGCTGAATGTAGTTTTGGTAAAACCTTGAAAGAGGAAAAAAGGGGAGGACTTCTGTAATTTTCTATCTAAAACAACAAGCCAAAATCCCTCAGAGGCATTTCTGCAGATGTTCCAGATGACAGAGAAAATCTAGCCATTTTTTCTTCACTTCAATTAAAGTAAGTGAGCATCTGGATTCCTTTCTGGAAGAAAAGATTTACACGTTTGCTGCTATGAAAGGCGCGTAAGGTGAAGAAGGCTGTGTGTTTTATATATCCAAGTAAGACACTGTTTTTCTCAGACAGAAAAATACCTCAATTTTTCCTTTCCAGTTAACTGTTTCTCTGGCCATGGCACTGCTGTTATCTACTCTTCCATGCCTTTTGGGAACATCTGGGTAACAGTTGCCAGTGTGTTGCATTAATAATATCAGAATAACAAATCTCCTACAAAGGGGTCCAATCCTCTGCAAAATTTCAGGATAGTTTCCTGTAGAAATGAGCCTTATGCAACCATACGGCATGTGGGTGGGTCCATATGTCTCCCGTTATCTGCCCTCCCAGGAGCTTTTCAACTGCTTAGGAAATTTCCATTGAATGTGACAGAGGGGCAGTTGTATCCATGCTAGTACAATATCTATGCTAGTACAAACCCTCGCACTTTGTGCAAGCAGGTGGCAAAAGAGAGGAAAGAAACTTTAATGATGCCCCCAGTGATGGACTCGCTGACATAACAACAGAACAACTCACCCCTAATGAGACACCAGAGACTCTATATGCCAGAGGGCAAGCGGGCTTATTTCCACCAATGGCAGAACAACTTGCTCAGTGGAACATTTCTGGTTTGTTTTTAATGTAAGGGAACCTGCAGTGAATGTTTTGATGGACCTAGGGACAGATCAAGAAAAAAAAAAAATCACCAGAGCCATGTACATCGCCTGCATGGCTATCTAAGAAGCAACAACCTTTTTACTCTTCATTCCATCCTTGTCTTGACTAATTTTGTTCTTTAATTATGACTCCTGGCAACCTTCAGTACAAATGAGTATCTTCCTCCTTTAGGTAATGCATGTACTTGGCTCTGAGGAGAAGTCTTGTCTGTCAAAACATTAGCTGCCTCTTTTACATGTTAAGTATTAATTCTATTTATCTTCGAATTATTTTCAAATACTGGAGGCATTCTTACCTGTATTGGAATGCAGCAAGTGCTTAATTTCATGTTTTCATGTTGTTCTTGCTCAGATATGAGGCCAAAAATGAGTAATTAAATTCTCATTTAAACCCCATTTCCTTAAATACATCTATTCTCTCACGACGCACAGCCTCTCTACTAGCCCCGTGCTCTTTCAAAGGAGGCAGGAGCCTGCAGACCATGGGGACAGGTAGAGCCCACAACTTCATTCCAGATGGCCTGGAACCACATTATTATTATTCCACCATTTACTGGGTAACACTAAGGCATGTGTTAATGTGCGGCAGACCAAAGGTGCTCAAAAGACTTATTTGTCCCTCAGCAAGGAAAGAATTTCTTGTCCCTGATGTAAAGAAAGGAGTTAATGGCTTACCACCACCTAATGCAGAGGTCCTTCTCACCTGCTGGGTATGCCCAGTGACAGTCTTCACCCATGCTCATGTCTGGAACCATCACAGGTCTATGCGTCCAGCAGAAAGAAAATGAAGGGTTAAATCTGGAGTGGTAAACCGAGAGACAAAGGTGGTTTGTGTGCTCTGTGCACTCAGGGCCAAAATCAGTATTAGTATCCCAGCAGTGTAGGTCCATACTGACCTGTGAGCTGGGCCTCCAGTGCCTCCAATGGCTATTGGCATTTTCTTCTCTTCTACCCAGGGCTTCTCTGTGAGAGTCAAAGGAAAGAAGCTGCAGCATCTCTCGCTGACAAAGGCATCACTCCACTGTTAAGTTGAATGAAACCACCACCTGGTTTCATTCTGCCAAAGGAAGGGGCAGCAGAGGGTAATGTCATCACCACCAGCCTGCTCTAAACCCCTGCTGAGACCGCAGAAGATGCGACTTCAATGCTTTGAGCTACCCAGGATGCCAAATACTAAAAATGTATTTAAGGTACTGTAACATACAGACAAAATCCAGGCAAGAGGCCCAAAAAGAGAGCCCTGTATCTGCAGCAACACAAGCACATGAGAAGTTGTGAACTCCAGCGTGCCACTTTTAAGAGGCTCCAGCAAAGCTCTCCCCAGAGCCAAGGAGAGATACCTGAGGAGCAAAACTTGCTTCAGAAACCCTTTCCTACACTCTTTAGAGGGGAAGGCCTCCATGCTTCCCACCTTGTGCCACCTTCCCATTTTCCCAAGGGGCAGCCCACCCTGCTGCACACCCGAGCAAGGAGTGCAGCACCTCTCTGATGAATTTGTGTTTTTCATTGTGAGAAGGAGAATGATTCACAGTCCCCGTCATGACCCAGTGACTTGTGGTATCCAAAGCAAACACAGCTAACGAGGCTTTTCAACAAACAATCAACAATCTCCTGCTAGCTGCAACAGTCCACCCCATGAAATGCAACAGCTGAAGAATTTTTTTCTCACTTTGTCCCTTGCCTTTGCCTTCCCCCATTCATTCTCAAGGAGGACAGTCATGAGCAAAGCCTGCCATGCATAACCTCATTCTCCCACTCAAGCTAAGCCTGGAAGAGTTTGTGGAGGCCTGAATATCATCCTCCTTGGTTTTCATCGCATGTCCCAAAGCCTGTTGGATACTGCTGCTGGGAATATTCAGAAGAAAACTAAATTCTCACCTCCTTCAGGAAACTGCTTTGATTTTAGTAATCCCATCTCCCCTTTAGAGGTGGGGAAGGAAACAGCTTTGCATAGGGACCATGGTAATTGATACAGGAGCTCCCTGCTGTGCCAAAGAGGAGACTTAGAGCCTGATCTCCAGCATCTGGAGAGCCACCTTCACAGCCACCAGTTTCATCCTGTAGCCTGTGATGCTCCATTGTCACTTGTTTTGAGTGACTGGGAGGAGGAGGAAGAGGAGGAGAAACAGGAGAGACTACAAGAGCAGAAGGGCTACAACACCAGGGACAGGAGCCAGCTGAGTTTAGCATCCTCAGGCATCATTGGGGAGGGCACTAACACACTACCTTCATCATCCACAAGAGAGGAATTCAGGCCCTTCCCTCATCCCCACCAGCTCACCCACACACCCAGCATCCCCTGCACATACTGATTGCAGACAGCTGGTATCAGCAAAGAATCTGGGTATGATTTTGCACAATTTGCAATGAGTTTTTAATCTTTGCTGATATGATCTTCAAGAGTAGCACCTGGCTTTGCAGTATCTGCCAGTAAGGAGTGGGTATGAAACTGCTTCATTATGGCCATCAAACAGCAATCATATGTTAACGACTTTCAGTTTATTCCCTGCGGTACCTGGTTCAGATTTGTGAAAGCAGGAAAATTTGCTAATATGTTTTCAGATTAAATGGACCTTTTCTTCTCTTAATGTATGTGCCTAAAAATAACAGGAGTTGCACAGTCATGTCAAGAGATTAAATTACCCTAAAGCCTGCAGAGGGATTACAGCTGTCTGAAAACAATACATACATACTTTATTCAGCAATGGTGTGCTTAGTCAAGAAAGATTTGTGTGGTGATGAAGAGTGCTTTGTTTCTCCATTAGTCCAGCGCTTGTGAAATGCTGCATAAAAACACAGTGGTGTGAACTGCCTGACATCCACAAACAAGTCTGGTTTAGTAATCACTCTGTACAAAGCAAACCCAAAAATTCAGTAGAGCCAGGTTACAGGTTTCACTTTCCAAAGGGCTGTTGTGAAATGTAATCATACACATAGTGAAGTGCATGATATACAGCCATATAGATCCATACCCAAACCCACCTGAAAGTTTACATTATAAAGCCATGTTTTCAGTAATTTATGATCCTATGAAACTAAATAACAGAGCGACACTTTCCCTGCCTGAGTGTCCAAACTCTCATTCTTTGGCCCCCTAGTAGTATTTGCAATGTCTGAACTGGGTGCCTAGACTCTCACTGTAATTCCTAAAGGGAATTACATGCCTACAGTGGCAGCGGCAAAGCCAAAATACAGGGAGGATGAAGCTGCCTGACCAAGGCAAAAAAATAAATCCTGATGAGAAAGGTATGCCTGTCACCCTGCCTGCCTCAGCACTTAGCCCTGTAGAAAGACATCCCCTTGCAGGGGGCCAGTCAGCCCTGCCAGCTCTCTTTGAGGAGGAGACCAGCAGTGGCAGCATCCTACCAGTCTCCAATAGCTGGGTGCAGATAGCACACCTACCTATTCCAGCAACTCCCAGGAGTGACACAGAGGGATACCTACAGGAGGGTCTCATAAGAACAAGACAGCCACGCTCAGTACTTCTGGGAAGAGCTTGACACCTCAGCACCATCACACGTAACATAGATACTGATGAACTCTAGACATCTTCAGATATGGGTGACAGAAGACCCAAAGTTTTAAGGACAGACAATTGGGATTTAGGCACCTAACATGACAAGTCAGGCTCTGGCTCCCAGTCTCTAGATTTACCTGCAGTGGTGGTGCCACCTCCCTTCCAGATGGAGACAGCCTCTCAGGTGCAGGGAGGATGCATGTCAGATCCTCAGGAGTGACAGGGAACAGCCCTGAGTATGAGCACAAACCACCAGCAAGAGTTGTCTTGAATGCAGAGTTCAGCCACAGACTGAATGAGAAGCGTAGTGAAAATAAGGACATATCCCTGCAGAGAACAAAAAGACATACTGGATGAGTAAAAAAAAAAAAAAGACTGGGAACAGAAGGTGACAGAAGGGCAATAAAAAGACACTTGAGCAATTTCAGGACTCGGTGCTTCTCTGGAATGACTCAGCCCTGCCCAATAAGCTCCCTCTAGCACAGACAAAACCTACACAACACACCACCCCATCCCACACTGGAGCCAGATTAACCTGGACTTGAAGCTCTGCCTTTACCTGAGCTCCAGTTCAGCTCAAAGGGGTAGCAAAAAGACTGAGAGGCTGGTGTCAAGCAGGGCAGGCAGCTCAACACTTCTCAAGGACTTCAGGCCAGGTGGAGGTTAACACAAAGCAGCTCTGTTATGCCTCTGCTTCATCTCCACTTGTTGCATGTTTCCAGTGAGAAGTGGCTGGTGGAGCAGCTGAACCTCCGCCTTGCAAGCCTTCTGCCAGCAGAGTCCCCTCTGTGAAGGGAATTTGCTGCTGCCGGTCTGCAGCCAAAACCTCACCCTGTCCGTTGATACTCATTTGCCCAGAAAAGTTGACTTCAAAGGCAACAGCTGCTCTTCAAAGAGGCAACAAATTGCAGTGAAGTGGAGAATCAGTGGCCTCCCCAGCCTTGGCCAGATCTCCTGCAAGGCTTCAGAGGGGCCCTTTGGATTGCAGAAATAAACAACTCAAATTTGAGGGAAGGGGGGCAGGGAAGGTTGTTTGTAAACTTTCTCAAAGAAGGAAAACCTTTACACTTTATTTGGAAAAACCCATTTGTCATTTCTAATCCATTTCGGTGTAGATTAAAAAGAGAGTGTTACCTACCTCCACTGAGATCCCACAGAAAATACCAAAGGCCACCTGTCAATTCTGAGCATCTCTGTGAAATTACAGGCATCCAGCCTTTAGTGGGGTACTAATGAAAAAAGTGAAAACTGCTTTTTTTCCCATCATCCAACCCAAGAAATGCTGTAATTATTTGTGGCTGGTGTAAAAAAGTAGAAAACAATGTTCAGATTCTTCAGCATAATTCAGGTGTTCTCAGTTACTTTTGGTCGTTTGAGATTGCCACCCAGGGTAAGCATCATCTATTACTAAAAGGTCATATGTGACAATAAAGTATCTTATCTCCAGAAAGAGAGGCACTCTGGCAGCCTGGAAAAACTCCACCATCCCATGTGCTGTCTTACATGACTGAAAAAGGGTTTGTCATATATGAGAAAAATTTACATTTATCAAGCTTCAAAAACAACACAGAACAAAAAAAAATGTTTCTTGTAACTTCCCTGCCCTGGTTTTGTTTACTGTCCAAAAAAAAAAACAAAACCCAAACATTTGATCAAAGACTTCATACAGTCCCTACCATCTCTTTCTGCACTCTCTTACCCTTTCTTACCAAGGATTGCATTCCCTTATGGTTACTTAGGACTTGTGTTCTGCAAATAGATGCCCTAATGAAGAGCCTCATCACCACCAAAGTTCAAGGTATTCTGCTCAGGCTCTCAATGGGCCAAGGGGAATAGAGAGCATTTTTTGGTTTACAGAGCTGTGCCAAAGAGCATCACAGCATCCTCAGCACTGAGATTGTACCAGGGAAGGCCTCACAGCCAAGGGATTTCCAGAACATCACAGGTTTTCATCTCATCAGACAAAATAACAATTTGTATACCACTTTTATCAGCCATAATTTCTCCACAGTTACAAAATGTTGGTTCACTTTTTTTTTTTTTTCATTAAAAAAGGCACAGTGTCTACAGAAACAAGAGTGCAAAACCAAACTGTTTAGCAGATGAAGAGACAATCTGAAAGGCAAGCACAAAGCACTCTTACTAGAAGTGACAACATTCTTTCAGGGCTTCACATGGAGCCCACACAGGAAATCTAGGGACTGGGGAAAAAAAACACTCAGAAATATCTGGCTGTTCAGTTAAAAGCAGGTGGTTGTGGTAGTAGTATCCAGTTTGCACTCTGAAGCAGAGCAGTTCTATCTTTCACACACCCATTCCATGACTCAGTAGAGCTGTCATGAGTGCATCTTGTCCTTCCTAACCCTGAAGTGACAGGGCACACGCTTACAAAGCACCACAACGCTGCAGCTTCACCTAGAAAAGCATTTCCCCAAATGGCAGCCCCCTGCTGCATGTTTGTTACCCCTCAGTGCTTTCTCTACCAGATATGGTCCATTCACTAGAAAAATGTTTCTCTTTTCTAGCCCAGATAGGTTTATAATACCACCCACCTGACCACAGCATCTGAGCAGCTTCCAGGATTGCATTCAGCAACATTCCTAACATCTGTCACATGTGGTTTTCTCGCTCACTCTCATCCTCTTGCCCAGGGAAGGTCTGTGTGTTCAGTGGCTTGTTTCACTTTGGCATTTTATTTTTAAGGTGATTCTGGATGTTTGCTAGAGAAATCAGCACCAGGAAGCATACCTTAAACGGAGAGCAGAAGGAAGTAAGTCTGGGATTTTCCTTGGAGGAATTTCTGACATTTGGTCTTAGACTGGCCCTTGAGAAACCCTCTGTCTCCTGAACAGACAAGCTTACAAATTCTCATGAAAAATTTTAGGATGAGGGTGGTGAAACACTAGCACAGGTTACCCAGCCACGTGGTAGAAGTCCTATGCCTGGAAACATTCAAGGTCAGGCTGGACAGGGCTCTGAGCAACCTGATCTAGTTGAAGATGTCCCTGCTCACTGCAAGGGGGTTGGACTAGACAGCCTTTAATGGCCCCTTCCAACCCAAACCGTTCCATGATTCTATCTGGAAAGCTGGGGTGGCTGAATATGATCCTTGGACTGGAATTCAGATTTTTTTAAAGATAGGAGATGTTCAAGCCACTGAGCACCTGGAACATAAAGACAAAAGCCATGAGCTTGATGCAATTCTCCTGTTCCAAGCAATTCAGATCAGAAACACAGGAGAGGTTTCAGTTAGAAGTAGCAGTGACTCCTTAAATCCCATTAAAACACCCATACAACCTGGTCAGCCAGCAAAGTCCTCTGCAACACCCTCACTAACCGCTGGGTATGAATGAGGGGCATGCAAACTGCTCCCTTGCTGCCCAAGAAAAGAACCCAGAGACCCTCTTTCTTATTTGTACTGAACAGATTAGCTAAGTAAAATACCATCAGTATTGTTGTTTTCAGACCAGAGCCACACTTTAAAGTGAGAATGACAAGTAGGACATGATGTGATGGCACTCAGAGCTATTTCGAATAAATGAGACAATACAAACACAGATTAAACAGGGCAGAAAATGGTATCAGGAGGGAGCGATGAGCAGAAAGCTCTAGAAAGCAGGGGCATGCTTTTAAATTAAGTTTTAAATGAGCATATCAGAGGGCTTAACTTCCTACTGTGGGCTTAGCTGGGCTTGGAGCTTTCAACCTCCTAGGACCTGAACTGATCAGGCCTGTCAAGCTTTTTTTTCCACTGGGACCTCAAAGATCTGGAAAGAGAGAGGAAGGATGAAAAGAAAGAAAGGGAAAAGGAAAAAAAAAAAAAAAAAAAGTGGCTTCTGTACTTAGCATTTGGGGCACTCAGTTGAGAACAAGGAGCCCCATGTTCCAGCTCCTGCCCAAAAGAATTCTGAACAATACACAGTGAATCTTTCACTCTTCTTTGGAAGACAGCACAGCTTACAAGGACAGCAGGACCCAGGAAAGTCAAGAATGCAGTACCCAGGACATGCTCCAGAGAGAAAAGAAACTTTTTTCCCCCCAGGCAGAAGAGGTGGTTGATGTCTCCAAAACAGTGGGTGCTCTCACCACTCAGCGACTGGTAAAAGGGGAACAGAAGGGAAGGGTGGAAGGAAAGGGCATAAAAGGTGACCCTGGAGCAACTTCTGCTTCTAGTGTCTTTTGAAAGAAAGCAAGTGCTTTTTCTATCTGTTGAGAAAGGTACAGTGAGAGCACCTACTACACCCAGCTGTCCAAAAACATGCAGGGTGAAGGGCTGTCCACCAGGTGACATCTAGAGCTTGTGCCTTCTCACAGGTCCATCAGCTCAGGGGTCTCCAAGTGGCTACTTGGCTGCAGTGCCCTCTCCTCTTTACGGTGATCGCACACCATGAACAAACTACAGACCAGGGCAACAGCTGGAGACAGAGTGACAGCAGTCTGTGGGCTACACAAGCAAGGCATGGAGCTGGCCATGGGATAGGAGTGATCACAGAAGTTCAGAGATGGCAATGATGAATGCGGGACTTGCAGCTTCAGAAGCCACCATTGCACCTTTCTCTGTCTTTGTATCCAGTACACCAGGTTACTTTCTTACAAAAAAATGAACTGTGAGTCAGTAGATCTCTTTAGAATACCTCCATGATGGAGATTCCCTGGTAGACAATGCAGAAACTTCAGGCCATTGGCACGAACCTCTGTTTCCCCAAAGCAGCCTTCAGGTCATTTTGTGGAGCAGATTTTGATGGCTGGACATGTGAGATGAAAGCTGGAAGGCAGGGCCCTGGGCTGCAGTACCAGAGATTACCCAGCACCTTCTAGCCAGCATCATCACTGTAGGATGGACAGCAGCTGTCCCACACAAGGCTTTAGTTTATTCTTTACCGCAAAGCACAAGGAAGACACTACCAGCTCGCAGGCTGCGATTTCACAGTAGTGCTGCCAGCTTGCTCATTGCCACCCACTGTGCTGGTCGGGTTGTTAGTGCAGCCACGTGATGAACTAGACCAGAAATGGATCCAGCTGGAAAAAAACCCCAACACACAAACCAACAACAAAGAAGGGAAGGTGGGAAATCTCTGCCAGATCCATTCCCTGATGCAGTTCCTCATGTAACTTCACCAGCAATGCCAGGGGCAGGAATGAGTGGGTTGGATGAGGAAGGAAGGGGATGCCTAAGCCGGCGTTTGAGCAGTACAGACTCAGCTGTGAAACTACTGTCCATTGCTTTTGGGCAGACCAGCAGCTCAGGACTTAAAGGCCTTACACTCCACCAACAACCACGGCTCACACAGCTCCACCTGTTTCCAAACACCAAGCCCTCTTTAGCATTACTTGTGCTCAGATGAAGATAGCTTTACAAGAAAAAAAATCTACATATTAACTTTTCCCCAACCCAGGAAGATAAGTGTCCACTAGTTATTGACCCCAGGTATGGCCCAGGTAGGAGTGAACTTCTACCCAACTGCCTGACAGCAGAGGTAAGATGCTAAATAGCACCAAGCCAAGAGAGATGGTTTCTGAAGCCATCCTCATTGAAGTACTACACAACCAGCAGGGAGGAAGAACAGAAAGAGAATAAAAGCCAACTGAAGTCAATGGAGTGGATGAAAACACTTGGCTGCCTTGTACCGATAAGCCCCTAATTCTCTCCCATGCCTCAGTGTCCAAGGCTTATCCCCTCCTAAAGGAAATAAGCTACTTTATTTACCACATCAAGCACTGTCACAAATTCATTTGCTAGCAGTTGCAACTGAATGACTCCCTATCCGCTGGATTTTTTATAACGAAGGGAACCCATGGAAGGTTGCTTTTTGGTTATCCTTGGCAAATGCTTGTGACCCAGGAGGAACTTTCCAAAGCAGGTGAAGTGAAAGTGAGTAAGAAATCCCACCAGCAGCAGACCTCGGCTGCGGCCGGCCGAGGTACGGCAGCGGCTCCTCGGGCTGAGCCAGTAGAGGTCTCTCTTCCACTAATCCACTAATAAAAATAAATAAATAACGGTATTTGTCTGCATGCGCAGGCGCCTTCCCTTCTGATCCCCACTCCCCAGCCAGAATGAAATAAATACGGCAGGAAGCCAGCAGCTCGGATGGGAACGATTTATCACTTTGCTCCAGGAAAAAAAAATAAATTAAAAAAAAAATAGTAAGACTGTGGTCTAGCACGTTACTGAGCTTACAGTGTAATAGAATCACAGAATGGTTTGGGTTGGAAGGGATCTTGAAGATAATTTAGTTCCAACTCCCCTGCCATCAGCAGGGACACCTTCCACTAGACCAGGTTGCTCAAAGCCTCATCCAACCTGGCCTTGAACACTTCCAGGGAAGGGGCATCCACAACTTCTCTGGGCAACCTGTTCCAGTGTCTGACCACCCTCACAGTGAAGAACTTCTCCCTAATATCTCAACTCAATCTCCCCTCTTCCAGTTTAAAGCCATTACCTCTCGTTCTATCACTACCTGCCCTTGTAAAAAGTCCCTCCCCAGCCTTCCTGTGGCCCCTTCAGGTACCGGGAGGCCGCTATAAGGTCCCCCTGGAGCCTTCTCTTCTCCAGGCTGAACAGCCCCAACTCTCTCAGCCTGTCCTCATAGGAGAGGTGCTCCAGTCTTCTGATCACCCTCGTGGCCTCCTCTGGACTTGCTCCAGTAGGTCCATGTCCTTCTTACGTTGGAGACCCTGGAACTGGAAATAGTATTGCAGGTGGGGTTGACTCCAGGCTTCCCACCTTATGAAAAATTCATGACATGATCAGTCCCAGATCTCCAGCTTCTCTCCCCAAGAAAAGTGAGGACCCCAGCTGCAACTGTGTTTACCAGGGCAGAGCCATCTGTTTGTGGAGCTCACCCAGCCTACCCAGGTAGTAGGTGGAGAGGGAGCCCTTTCTGCACTGGTTTCAATCTGGGTAGAGCCAGTCATGACAGAAAGGCTTTATCAGGCAACGGTTGTTTTTTTGGCTTCCATGTAAAGGACTGCTCGGGCTTTGTGGGAGTAGAGTCTGGAGCACACAAAATGGGGCGTCTGCCCACGACTGGAATCCTTGCTTGAAGTCTCAGATGTGAGGCCAAGGATAAAATTGGAATGAAACTAATGTTCCTGCCTGCTGGCTCCTCCAAACAGCTGCAGGCACAGCAGGACAGCCAGGTATAAAAGCCTGAACTGGCACAGCCTGTCTTGTGGATAGGGAAAGCTAAACCACAAGGTGTGCTGCTCCACGCTTCCACCCAGCGCCGGCTGGCAGGTGCCAAGCTGCCGAGACAGAGCAGGCAGCCCCCTGCCACGAGCACCCACCCAGGTCAGCTTGGCTTAGTTGGGCCATGAACTGGTGTCTCCTGCTGCAGTGGCACCAGTAACCGCTGTCACCACGTAATGTGCCAGCTGCAACACACCCTTCTCCACAACCCAGAGACAGAGAACTACCCACCAAGCACTGGGGGCCCCCACCTACAGCACCTCAACAGCAAACAAACTGCTTGTGCCCTTTGCTTGCGGAGAACCTGGGGATTAGCAAGGTTTATTAAGACACGGAGGGTGCACACAGCCAGGCCCAGCTGGGGAACAGTGGGAGTCCAGAGGGGTTACCCCAAACCCGGCTCCCCAGTGATGGCAGAGTGCGAGAGCAGCAGGGAACAGGCAGGAAGCAGAGCTGTCCCCTCTCCAGTGGGAAGGCACTGAGCAGCCATGGTCCATTGACGTGCAGCTGCACCCCTGCTTTCAGGGGTGGGGGGGCAGAAAATTAAAAAAAAAAAAGGCAAATCAGCGGCACCTACCTCGAGTATATCCCAGCTGGAGGCAGACATACATGAACACACCTCAGCTCCTTGTGAAAGGAGGCAAGTTCAGTTCAGTCACACCTTGTCCATGGATTAGGCCTAGAGAAGCTGAAGGTGCCCTGCAAAAGAAAAGCCACTTTGGGAAACATGCCACCTGCGGGACCAAACCTCGGTATTTTGCCCTGGTCCCCTCCAAACCTCCATTCCTTTGAACCTACCACATTCCCATACTGCTTCTCCTACCCAGGGAGCTGCAGGCTGCAAAACCTCTTGGAGAAGGACACTGTTCACATGCTGCTTAGGGCTGGAAGTTGACCCTGTCTGTAATAAGAAACAAAGGTCCCCCCACCCATCATAGAGCATCCTGCAATGGGAAACGGGAGCAGGTCAGCTCCCAACTTTGTTTCCACCTGCTGCACCTCAGCAATAATTTTTTGTCTGCATTGCTGGAGACTTTCTCCTCTTGCTTTTGCCTCCCCAGGAGTCCCAGGGTTCACCCACGCACCTCGCAGCATCTGGGCTGCTGCCCCAGGGAGCAAAGAGAAGGTGACAGGAGAGGAGCAGAGGCAAAGCTCTGCGGAGGAGCTCCTTCCCCTGTCACTTATTAGTGCTTGTTTCGCATCACTGGTAACCTCCTTTTGGGGGATTTTTGTACCCGTGGTCAGTTTTAGTTTGTTTTCTTCAGGCAGAAGCAGATGAGGAGCAGATAGTCTGATGCTGGTTTGTTTTAAGGTGGTTGCACTTTTTATATTATCCTGTTATTTTTATATTCATATTACCATTATTGACTTTTATATTACAGGAAAGGATACATTTGCTTGTCTTTTAAGTAAAGCAAATTAGGAATTTCTTTTTTCTTTTTTAATGAAAAAGAAAAAAAATAGACAGGAAAAACATGTTCCCCTCTGTTTTGCCTAATTTTGAGTCTTGAAATGATTGATGTGGGGAAGGAAGAAATCAGGCGGGGAGAGGAAAGGCACACAAGCTCCCTGGATGGAGGAGGTGGCCGAGCCTGGGTGAAACATGGCAAACCACAAGTGCAGATACTACCCACCCAGTGTGAAAAATGCCTTTTTTCAGCTCAGTCAGTAATTGAAAACATTGGGGGGGGGGGGGGAAGAGAGAATCAGTACTAAAAAAGAACAGAAAGTCTTCAAGGTTTCTTCAGTAAAATCAAAGCAGAAAATATCCCATTTGGGCACAGAGCAAAATTCATACAATATAATCTAATTATTTTACTGCAGATCACACATTTTGGTAAAGCCCTTGTACTGTGAACATTTTC
This sequence comes from Antrostomus carolinensis, assembly GCF_000700745.2. Classification (NCBI taxonomy): domain Eukaryota; kingdom Metazoa; phylum Chordata; class Aves; order Caprimulgiformes; family Caprimulgidae; genus Antrostomus; species Antrostomus carolinensis. Next base: position 69,270 of record NW_010322780.1, read on the forward strand.
TTGTAGTGGGTAAAAAAAAGGGGGGGTAAGAAATAAAGAAATAAAGACTTTTTAAAGTAAAAAAAAAAAAAAAAAAACAAAATGAAAAATGAAAAGTTGAAAATATCAGAATACCGTAAGAAGACGTTAAAACAAAACACGTTGACATTTCTGAAGCGGACTGTTTTCTTTTGCACATGAAATTTGGTGTTTCCTCAGGTTTTTTCAGCTGAAGCTGCTCAGACGCACAGATGGATACAGATACTGGAAAAACTCCATTTTCCAGTTAATTTCCCCGCCTGCGGAAGAGC
>NW_010322781.1:0-38952 GCF_000700745.2 Antrostomus carolinensis
GGTCGGACGAACGGGCTCCAAAGCCGACGGCGTGAGCGAACTTCTGCCAAAGGTAAGATGTGATCACAGCCCTGGGTGATGTCGCACCAGGCAGCTCACATGACTTGTGGACACCTGAGAGCCAAAGTGCCATCCGCAGATGAGACAGCAAACAAATATGCTGTTCCAAAATATTTTGCCAAGAGATTGAATAAACCATGTTCCCAAAAAGCGTAAAGGTGAAGAACTTCACACAGGTGAATAAATAAATAAGGAACAAACACAGTCCCCACACCCCAACACTACTTTTTACAGGAGGTCAATTCCAAGGCAGAATGAGAAACGCTCCCTTACCTGAGAAAGGAGGTGGGAAGGAGAAAAACCTCACCTCCAGCCCTGCACAGCCAGCCACCAGAGCTTCTGAGCTGAGCACACCAGAGAGAAAGCGACACCTGGGCACGGCCAGGGGTGGGGAGGCAGGAGCAGGAGGGCAGAAGCGCATCTCATCTCGGTGTGGGGTGCCTCACCTGCGCCGCTGCCTCTGGCCTGGGGTCAGAGGCAGGAACTGGAGGAAGATCAGGAGCCCACCCAGGCAGCCTCCCCTGGCACCCACCCTGGAACCCAGGCAGCCTCCCCTGGCACCCACCCTGGAGCCCAGGCCTGTGGTGGCCGAGATTACAGCATCCTGGTTTACAGTTCTGTGGCCAGAGATCTGACCTACTGCTCTGGCAAGACAACCTGTCCAATTCACTGAGTTTAAAAAAATAGTATTAGGACAAAAGGAAAATTTATGGAATGCAATGTCAGAATCTGGTCACTTAAGCCCAAAATTCACTGAGTGAAAACAGTTCAGCTGCAGTAAATGGCAATTCATATCACACCACACATCACTTGGCAGGGCTAGCGGCAGCCAGGGAAGACATGCTCAGCTTTGAGCCAGTGTGGACATTCCTCGAGAGCGCCAGGTCACCCCTGAGGTCGTCAGCCAGGAAGCGCATTGCCGCTTGGACTGTAGCTGCTTGTGTTGGAAGCAAAGAGACTTGTTTTCATTGCTGCCAGTCATGAGCACAAATGTTCACTCCTAAAGACGGAAAGAGCAAGCCAAACAAGAGACTTGCATAATGGCATTGTATTAAAAAAGCCCCCAAAACAAACCAAAACCAAAAACAAACCAAAACCAAAAAACCAAACAGGGCAGCAGAGGACCTGGGAGCCAGTCCGGATGTGAAGTTAAACTCTTCAACTTTTCCTCACCCTGAGGGTTTTTTTTCCTCCAGAACTTTTCCAAAATACAACATTAGCAAATTCATTTTCAGTTTTTAGCTGATTTTCTGCCTTCCCCCCGCCCCCTAAGGAAAAAACAAAACAAAACAAAACAAAAGAACACTGAGCATTTGCCTGTATGGCTAAAATTCATCTGAGTTACAAACAAATGAAAACAGGTCTTTACAGTAGGAAGTATTAAGCAACTTTAATAATAGGTAGATCAAGCAGCCCCACCTATAATAAGCAACTAATGCACCTACCTAGAACAGATAGCATTTAGATGGGCTGGTATAGCATGAAAACAAATCCATTTGTTAATATTTTAAGATTTCTAGTCAATTAAATACTCAAGATAGTTTTCAAGATGCTACTTCTTTTATGGCATTACCTTTTCTTCTGATGAGAGAAAAAATCTCTTTACTAAACTCTGCTTTTTTTTATAGCACAAAGAGCTTCTAATGCTTTAGACTCAACACAGATTTAATGACTGGACAGATCTAATGGGAACAAAGCAATTTATACCACCTGAACAAAAGGTGTCGTCATCTTTATCACAAGCCCTCATTTCTACAGTCTTCGGACAAAGGCAGGAGAGAAAGTTAATTAGGACACTTCAGACACATTAAAACCAAGTTCTATTTGGTTTCAAAATTAAGGACTGTGGTAGTTAACCTCTTGAAACAAAACCCTGCAATTAATTACCACTATCACATAAAACTAGCATGATGCACACACATATGTAAGAAAGGCAAATCAAGACTGAACAGGCAACACTAGTTTTTAGCATTATTTAACTCTTAAGTGCTTGAATTTACAGCCTTCAGTATTCTCTAAGAGGTAGCAAGGTGTATAATTATTTTTTTAATTAGCACAGCAAGACATACCATTTGTTAAGTACCATTTAGCAGCAACACATTGCTGATGGCTGAACTGTTCCTGACTGAACCAATGGATTTATTCTGGCATAAACAGTAATAACAGGGCAAACCCGAACTAGAAATTTGTTTTAGGTATACTCTGTTCTATATCTGATCTCTGCACTTAATTAAGAAATGTTATCATACAGCCACACTGGTACCCACCTAAGTTCTACCAGCCAATGATGCAAGGGAACTCTGGAAAGATACTCTTGAGCTCTTTTTCTGCTTCTCCTGGAATATCAAATATTTCCATTCCTCCAATAGCTATTATCTTTAAAATGGGTTCTCATAAAGAGATGAGACAGTGTATTTGCTCAAAAACCAAAGTTTTTCTCAGCCACAGTGATTAAAAAAAGTTGAACATACATTTTGCTGAGCGTAAGTACTCAACAGAAATACACTACTGATAAAGGACAGCACAAAATTGTTGCTGCTCCTGCCCTCCTTAAATTTTTTTTTTTTTTTTTTTTTTTTTTCAAAATGTAGCTGAAGTGTACAAAGTAATGCTTTAGTGCCAACACTCTCAGCTGCAGGAAACAAAAGATCTGCAAACTATAGATAGAGTTTTTATTGTCCAAGGCCATTGCTCCAAAAGGTTCATATGCAGCTTCTCTGCATTTGAGTACAGGGACTCTGATGAAACAGCAACACATCACTTTTCCTCTCCACTGCTGCTCTATCATCCTTCTTCAAGGCAGGTATATGAGCCATCCTACTTGCAACTCTTACACTACAAGGTAAGGTACTTCCTTAATTCACTTCAAACTATTGCCATGGTGACACACCACATCTACCTGGCCACTTGGTCCCATATGAGACTGACAGAAATTAAGAGAAAGGACCTTGGTGAAAATAAATGCAGCAAGGTGAATGAGACCCCTGCCACACACACAGAAATGTGCTTTCTATGCACCACTAACTTTAACTGCACAACACCTGAAAGAACACAAAGACGTCAAAGGGCTACTAACAACAACAATTAACAAGGAAACAAAGAAATATAAACCAAGGAACAGTCAACTCCTCTGTGGATCTTTTAATATATATATAAAAAAGCTTTTTTTTTTAAAAAAAAAATATATATATAAAAGCCTTACACAATGTAGCTGCCAGTAGTTGGATATGTTTGGGGTGGGGGCAATCACAAAATATGAAAAGATTAATGACCAATTAAAAAATCAATGACTAGTACAACATCTACATCAAGCAAGCAGCATGGAAAAGATAACCAGACTAAAAAAAAAAAAACCCCTAAAGATAATTGTAGATGAGGAATGCTAAATAATTATAATACCTTATTAGTCTTGCAACACCACAATAAGGAACAAGAGCAGATAAGCAGAGAATACAAAATGAACATGCCCCCCATTCAGTTCAAAACAGAGTTGAGGGGAACATTTAGCTTTCCTTTTATATTACTTTGATCATTTTTTGAAGCAGAGACAGAACAGAGATAAAGCTGCTGGGAAAACCAGTTGACAGAAGATTGAAATCAAGTATTACTTTAATGATACTGCTGTGTTACCATACTCTACTTCTGTAGACCTCTCTTCAAATACAACCATAGATAGGTTTTATAACCAGAAAGGTTCTTTGTAAGGGCTTGACAAAGCATGAAGTATGCCAAAGAGCATTTTTAGAGCAGAAGAGCTGTTTGTAGAATTCATACAAATGAATTAACAGGACCTACAAGTTTCAAACAAGCCAGGAGGGCAGATAACTTACAGTATGGTCTCTGAGAAATGAAACAGCTCCCTGGGTCTCTGTTTGGTAGAGTAGCTACCATGGCGTATCTGAAACACTATTAACTGCTTTAAATTCTTCTTCCTGAGAAACCTCACACAACACTAGAAGCACTAATGTGGTAACTTGTAACAGAGATGAAATCTTATACAGACAGGACTCTTACTAGGTGGGTATGGCCCCCTCTTCAAACAAAAAAATCCATCCTGAAAACTGTCTACCTAGATAACGCCAGCATTACAACCTTAAGATATTTATACAGCTTTTTTTGTTAGCACCAGAAAACCTGGCAGCCATAATTACTTCCCATTAGAAACTTTAGAAGCATCTTCCTCATATAATGTCCTTAAGCAAAAGTTTCCAAATTTGGTTAGAGCTAAAGAGCTAACTTTGAATATAAGATATGAACTTGAATTATTTCACAAGCACATATACTTGAATGGTGGCAAAGAAAGAAAGTACTACAAAGGCAATCAGTTTAACATCCTATTGATCAGCTGAACACAGAATTGTCCTCACTGAGGCTATCAATTAGAACAATTGCTTAGGTGAGCAAAATGAAAGTAATTCTTCCTTCCCCCTGGAATTAAACAATACACGGACAGATCCTGGTGAATAATCTCTTTTGTCCAACCTTTTCTTACAGGTGAAGAGACTCCAGCAGTTTTAAAATATTGCAAAAGTTTGAGGGTTATACAATGCCACACGGGTCATTCCTGCATAAGGCAACTGCAGATTCAAGTTCACTCTTACCATTTCTAACAGATCAGTTCCTTCTGGGCAGGGACTATCCTCACCTGCAAACACATGAATCTGAGATAGAAATCCATAGCACGTGTTCAATATGTATCCTTTTCCTGTAGTGGTTCTGAAAGCTGGTATTTCAGTTGTAGTCAGCAGGTTTGCATACTTCATCCCTGCTATAATGCTGCTATCTGCATTTCCTAGCTCAACTGTGCAGTTCTACAGCTAACTTCTTTCTTGCACCATTTACCATACACATGCCAAGATTCATAGAGCATGGAAATCAGTGGCTTCACAGAAGCTGCAAATGTAATGAAACTTGCTTTAAAAGTTTAAGTCAAAAATTACAAACACTGAAAGATTTGTTTCACTATGAGCTTACATTCAAGTTGGACGTGTACACTATTAAATGACCCTGAAATAAAACAGCATCAGTGTTACCACCTAGTACTGCTTTACCAGAAATTCTTGGGCAGGGGTGGCAACTCAGAATACAAGGGCCAAGCCTTCCCTGCAGAAGCTGGGTTCTACTCTTAACCATCACAAGTCAGGGAAGTTTGACTGCAAACACCTTTAATATGAATACAAAATTCACATAGGATATACATTCTGGGGAACATAAATGAACTATTACAAGAGATTCTGACAGAACAAAAACATAAAGGAGGCTCTGTCAGGCCAAGAATTTAATGAGGAATGATTAAAAAGTTTGATTTACAGTTACATTACAGCTGTGTTAAGCACTGAAAACTTTTAAGAATGTCAGCTGAAAGGCATTTGAACATACAGTACATAAATCATACAATCCACACTTGTAAATAACATTTGAAGTATTTCATTTTACTTAATAGAACACAAAGCAACGTAACATGTGCAAACGAGGACTCCAATATATTGAATTTAAAATGTCTATGATAAAATTGACAGAATTTTACATTTAGGACTATACGATTGATGGAGAAATTTAAAAAGCATCCTCCGTGTTATTCCCATTACTGACGTATGCTTTTCAATTAAATAGAAAAGCCATACTGACCCCATTTCCTCTCTCAAAATCATACCTGTCCATGAAGGTTAACTAAAGCTTTAACTTGCTCTAAGTGTACAATGGAACAGCATTTACACAGTCCCCTTTCCCTTGTAGGGAACTGACAAACCATTACGTGAAAGGGTTCTTGGATATGTACACTAGTTGAAAATATTATCTTATAAAAAGGCACATACCTGTGATTTAAGGCTAGTACGGTATTTGTTTCAGAGAAAGTAAAGTTTTAAATGAAATTAGTACATTGCATGGTTGGCCTCACTCAGCGAACCACTTGGTGCAAAGCAAAAATGTGTGCTTAGAAGCATCAGACTGACAGTGATTCCTGCTTTAGTGTTTTTCTTTTTTTTTTTTTTTTTAACCTATGATGGAAAAGTACATCTTTTAAAAAGGCATTTGCTGCAATTCCACTAGTCAATGAGCCATCTGCTCCTGTTGCCTTATATGCAGATATCACGTGTAGGCCTTATATTATTAATCTGCAAAATATTCTTTTAACTCTCTCCTTTTTAAAAGTCGTATGAAAATCACTAAAGATGTTTTCTATATTCATCTATAAAATACCAGATGTTGGTACAAATCATGTAAACCTCCACTTGGAAATATTTTGACTAGCCACCAAAACAACCAGAAATCACAAACATAATTTGTCAGTGCAAATCCATAATAGTTTTCTTTCCCCTCCCTCCCTCCCCCATCCCAGTTACAGAAATAACAACCAACCTTCACATACAAAAGGAGTGCTCTATATTTGAAATGACAGAAGTTACGTTTGGTTACCTTAAAGTCACCCACTTTTGCACCAAATTCAGTTTTACAGTATTATAAAGGGGGAAAAAAATTTAAAGCTGTCTGTGCAAGAATCACTACAACAGTCCTTTGACCCTAACCCTTAATTATTACCAGATTTAAAGATTTTATTTAGGTTAACATTGGGTCCTCTTCTCTGATCCAATTACTGTTCTTCAAGCCAGGATGGGGCATCTGCTCCAGGAGTTTTCAATTTGATGTGGAACTGTTTAAGTGTCTGTTCAAGCTGCTTTTGATTCCCAGCAAAGTATGCCGCAATGGCATTGTGGAACAGAACAAGCTGATTGTGCAATACCTTAACCTGCAGGCAAGGATAGAGATAGGCTAAGAGGACGTAGCAGATGTTAACAACACAGATCAGTTATTAAAAAAATTAGACATATTTGAGATGCTAAGACTTCATACAGGTTTATTTAATCAAAGTTTAAAAATACAGATACAAAATTCTTTAACTTTAAAGTCACACAGAGTTTTCATAAAGTATGCTTAACAGTCAATACCAACTCAGTATGCATGGACCAAATTAACTAAACAGCATAATGTTATCAAATATCAAACACTTGACTACAAGTACTTGATTCCTTGAAATTAGATGCCAACCCTCTGTGTAAGATACCTACCTGCAGGCCAAATGAACTTGCCTGAGACAGTACATGACAAATGCATTATCTAAGTACACAGTTCATTTACTTGCCCCCCTTGCAGAGAGCTGCTGCTTTCCAGCTCACATAAGTCAAATGAAATTGATGTTCTTTTCCCAGCAATATTTCTTGCCCACCTTCTGTAACACAAGATTATTTACAGCATTTGGTCAATATCTTGACCCTAACATTTGTGCAAAGTAATCACGAAACACACAGATCAGAGCAGTAATCAAAACTTAGGGAGATCAGAAGAGCAGCTGGAGGCTTTACTGTTTTTCTCTTCCAGCCTAGTCTGTGATGACAAGCTATAGCACTGATGAAGTCAAAGTTAAACAAATATTACATTTTCATCCTAGCACACCAGTACACCTGAGGTTGTGAGTGATGAATGGTAGTATGCTGGAAAAGGCATCTCTCCAGTTTCTCCTGCAGCCAAAACTGTACTTTTTGTTCTTGAATGTACCCTCAGCCCAGCACAAGCTCACTCTTTTGTCAGAGCCTGAATCCCTAAGGTGGTTGCTCTGTGCCTGTTCTCAGCCTATAAGACCTTGAGCCCAACAGCATTTTGCCAGCACAGAAGAGAACAGAGAAACAGGGTGGCTGACTGACCCCAAAGGGAAGATGTGGTAAGCAGCAGATTTAGCTTTCTCTACTCAAATTTTGGATCACTGCCTCATCTGTCAGCACAACCCACAAGGGAAAGTCTACTCCTGTCATGCTAGGAAGCAAAACTGTTCTTGGGCCAGGTTTGGCCTATGCCTACCAGTTGGCCCTGGCTGTTTTAGCTAGTTATTTGGCCAACATGTTCTGAAATACATGCGACTCAATACAGAGATACTTTATTGCCTTAATTTAAGAAAGGATCTCAAATTAAAAAAAAAAAACAAAAAACAAAACCAACACTCATTAGACATGCTATTACACTAGAAGAGTGTAACATTTACACTATTACACTTTTAAAATAAAATACTTTGTGAAAAAGGGAAAATAAAATACTTTGAGGGGAAAAAAAAAAAGGGCTGAGCACATAGGTGTCTATAAAAGTTTCAGCACTAAAACCTGAAATTTCTTTTTTGAGTATACAACAATTTTTTTTTTACTGAATAGTCTCATTAAGTTTTGCCCATAAACTGACAACTGTACAGACCTTAGTATCCTACATAAGTGATAACCTCTCTTTGGTGACCCAAATTTTGGTCTAAGTTGCTCTGACAATTTGAAAACTAGTATTCCTATGTTTTCTCCCCTAGTAATTCAGGCTAATTTAAACTTAATGCATGTGAAAGAATAGGCTTTTTGCCTCATTAACAGTGTACGATGGTAGGTTCTTCTATCAAAAGGCTTTCCAAAAAGAAACATGAGAGAGGTGGGTATGGTTAGAAAGGAGTCTGCAGCGCACACTGTATCTTGGGACAATGGTTTTTTTCATTTTCAATAGAAAACGTCATCAAATTCCATGAGCTACAGACATTTTAATATTTAGGAGATGCAGAATATAGCTAACTACACTGGTTCAATAAACTTACAGTTCAGCTTTTCAGAGTCATGAAAGGTGGCCTCTTGGTTTGTGTGGGAATAGAAGTATATAAAAGCACATGTTTTTTGTATCTATAAAAATCTGAATTTTCATCCCAAAAAATATTAAGTCATACAAGTGGAAAACATCACAACCGCAAGAGTTTGCTTTTAAAAGTCAAGAGCAAAAAAATTTAGCAAGTACAGTTTTCTTCCTTGAGCAGACTCCTTCATCAATGACATGTAAGGTTTCACACAGTCCAAGCTAGTTCTAGCACATTATTAAAATACTACAAGAGTTTTATTCACAGCATTTAGAGGAACTCAAATAAAACAAGGGTAGTTAATTCACCCTCTCAGCCCAAGTTAATCAATTTGAGGCCAAATTTGGTACTTTTTTAGGGTAGCTTTTAGCACAAAGCGTTTGTGAACTGCCCAGAAGTCTTTTGATAGTTTTATAAATTCAGGCAGGCCTAGGCTCAAGTATGTGTGTAGACACACACAGAGGCAGGAATTGACAATGCAGAGGCAGATGATTTGGACTGAAAAAATGTTTTGTTTTGGTGGGGTTTTTTTTGAACTACCAAAGCTATCTCATTATATGAGGTTCTACCCCCAAGCCAGATCATTGTGGTGTAAATTTCGTGATCATTATCAAACTGGTTGCAGAGGTTCAAGACGTTATAACTTCTGCTCCCTTCCTTCAGAAGCTGATTGCTAAGTGAATCCTAAAAGTGATAGTGGGATCTTCTCATCCATAACTTCATTCAGGTTAAGACAATTTATAGAAAGAGACAATGTACAAAAAAGCTCTACTATGAAGTGCCAGCCAGCTAAGAGAAAAGAGAAAAAGCTGTAACATCTCAAATCACCTCATGTCCACTGCAAAAAACACCTGCAATCACAGCTAAGAACTGGATGACAAGTATTCACTTAAAGCCAAGTTCAAACCTAACCAGCTTTCCCATGACAGAATCACAGCCTTACCCACTCCCGTATCCAGCCATTGATTCCTACTTCCACGCTGTTTCACCTTAGACCTCTGTTGGCAAAACACTCATGCAGTTATGTAGTCAGTTGATCAGGGAACGGATCTAGATTAAAACTAACCAGACAACAACATATTTGCTTTAACCTGGACCAGTTCCCCAATCTGATTCTCTGCACAGCTGCAAAAACACTTTTGTAAACACAAGAGAAGGCAATGTGGGGGAAGGGGGATAGAGGATCAAGGGACCACTTTTTATTTTTGTAGCAGACCTCAAAGTGGTTGTCAGACTAGACGCTAAAGGCCAATTCCTGAGCACTAAGCTGTAGTACCTACCCCAGTGCATGAGCATTTGAAGATTTGTCTTTCAATAAAAGAATGTTAATGGTATGCCGCTAAAACACAGGTTCCAGTGTATGACTAGCATGCCTGTCAAAAAGCCATCACGTTTTACAGTTGAACAACATTTAAAATTATTGTTCCTTGTTAATTAACTACATACACCTATTTGTTCCTAATTACGAGCAGAGTAAGCACTCCTTAAGAGACCTGACAAGCTTAAGTCTCAAAACAAAGCTGAACTTCGTGGATAAGCATAAAAAATGGGCATGCCCTAAACAGAAGACTTAAGTTTCATATATAGAAGATAGTGTTGGTTGGATATGAGTTTTCACATTTCCTCTGGATGTTCTTAACATTTCATTTATTTTCAAATACTGTCCTCTTCCCCCCACCTCCTTCTGAACATCATATTTCCCATGGCACAATAAGTACAGATTTCTTTACATCCTTCTCATTCAGACTGTTTCAGCTATCTCAGTGACCCAAAATACTACCCCTATTCTAATCTTTCTGTCAGTTCATACTTCCTCCCAACTATCACAATCCTTTACCCTAGCTATCTTTATTTGAAGTTATTTGGTCTTAACAGTTATGTCATCTGGGTTTCCATTAGATTGTATATTGTTTTCATTCATAGGAGCAAGCATTTAAACATCAAACTCCTGAAGAACAACTCTCAGAATTGCATTCAATTTCTTTCTTTACACAGAAAGACTTTACATTTCTCAAGTGCATACATGAGTAACAGGTTTTCCTTTCTCAAAAAGACAATGGCTTTCCAAAAAAATTTCAGTGGCAGAAATCTTTATGCTAAGAACAGGCCACCATCCTTATTAAAAAATAAAATAAAATAAAATTTAACTATTTGTAAGCTACAGATTTTGATTGCAGCTATTCTTATATTCTCTACCCAATGCCACAAACTTCTACAGAACTCCACCAGCTGGGAATAGCACCAGCATAACTTTGTAGCAACTTAAAAAAAAAAATCAGTTCTAACTCCAAGATCAAATGCTAAAATGAAAGTGAGTAAAAATCTTTTATATCTTGATTTTACAGACAGAAACTTGCAATACCAGCTTTACCATAATTCAGTTCTCTGAACCTTTGGGGGCTTTTAACTGAAATATTAACATATGAACCCAGGAGAACAGGCACAAAAAGACTGCAGCCATGCAATGCCTTTTCCCCCCTAAACATAGGGTCAGCGAGATTATGGCTGTTTGGTGACATCTACAGCAACACAGACCCACTAGAGCCCACCAGCCAGTTAAACTGGCTTCATAATTCCTGTGCAGTGACAGGTTGAATCACTTCCCAGTTTTCCCTGCCCTCCTCCTATGTCATGCTTAACCAAATATGGGACAAAACTTTTGAGTGGGAATTTAACTGAGTGCATCTAGTGGAGGTACATTTAGAAAAGACCACCTGGGATTCTGTTTTGACATTAATTTGTCAGGCAAAAAATATACAATTTAGTTTTCTTAAATGTTTAATACTGGTCAGACTATAAACACATTTATTGGGAGATAATAATGAACTGATTTATCTAATCTAAAATTAAACCCTAAATTGCTTAACTGCTTTGCTAAGGCAAGGTTTCATTACACAATTCTGTTTTCAACACAGAGGTTATAATAACCACTAAGTTTGAGACTACACTCTACTACATCCTATAGCAATATATACAAGACTTGAAGCGCAAAGGTTTACAATCTACAATACAAAAATTATATGGCTACCATATCATTTTCTTACCTAAAAAGGCTTCTATAATTAGACTCAGAAGAAATATTAATTCACATCTGGATTCAGCACCATGAATTAATAAAGAGTTAATAAAGTTGATGATTAGGGACTTGCATGTTCTAGTATATGGCAATATGAGCCTGGCAAGGCCATGCCTTGATATAGCCACTCAAATACTAACCCTCACTGCCTTGTACGCAATAAGCCTGCAACAACACAGGCTTTCTAAAACAGGCTATAAAAAGGCCCTTTAAGAGAGATTGAGTAAAACCAGTATTTTGTCCGTCCTATCATCCTTTATTTTGCTCTCCCATTCTATTAAATGGGTACCAACATGGTCCTGGGGACAGACACAAAAAATGGCAAGTTCCTGTTACTAAGGATATAGTATCAGTACAACCTCAGGATATAGTATCAGTATAATTCCTTCCCCAGGACTACTGTAACAGCTTAACAACATCAAAATCGCCCTTCCACTTGGGAGTTCAACATCATATATGGCCTTCAGTTTAAACTGTCTCCTAAACAGTGCACTGCTGCCACAGCTGAAGCAGCTGGGTTACAGACACACTCGTACAGCTGCACCCATTGTGCTCTTCCTCCTTTCTTTCTCCTCCTTCATGTTAGGCATATGCTGTATTTATAGATGCTTAAATTATGATGGATCATAGCAATTGTTATCATGTACCTTAGGAAAATGTGGAACATCTAAGATTATTTAATCTAAAATTAAAATCTAGTTCCTATACTTACTGATCCTATACTTATTAAGTTAATAGTCCTTTAAAATAAAAAAGTAATTGACTTCAGAGCTGTCACATACACTTTGTATGCAACTAAAAATTAAAATTAGTGTTTATAATGGTTATATAGTTGACTGGCAAATCGACTGTGCATTCCAATTTCTTAATACTAGCTGCAGGGCAAGTATGAGGTCTAGCAGCAGCTCCCCTGCATTGGCATTAATAAAAAAAATGGTTGACACCAGAAAAAGGAATAAAGAAGTCAGATTGGTAAGAACATCATCTCTCAGATAACCACTGCCTCCCACCACACCCCAGGAAGCATTCTGGGCAGCAGAACAAAAACTATCAAAGACAGATGCAAGCTGGGAAAAAAAGTGCCCCTGAAATGAAAATTTAGGGATTAAGATTACATATTGTTTACTATGGAGAATCCTATACAATAAATAGAAAACACCAAAGTAAAATTTACCCAAGGAAAATTCTCAGTAGCTAATTATATTTAAGCCAATATTTGACTATAAAGGAAGTCCTTTTTATGGCTTATTTGGGAACAAAACTACATACAACCTTTAGTAAATATTTTGACATCTCTAGTGTCAAAACTAAGAAATGTCAACCAGTGATAAAATGGCTTAAGCATGAGAAAGTCCCCTTTGTATTAATCTAAAAGAAAAGGCAGGAAGGAAAAAACAATCTCTTTCAGAGGCTGTAACAGCTAACAGGATGCTCGATCTAATTCAAGACTGTCTCTAGAAAGACAACTTCATTAGTGTTCCCTAAGTTATCTAATACAGTTTTTTTTAAAAATATGGAAACTTTTTTGTACAAGATGGAAGTAAAATGCTTTCACTCTGAAGCTTTCCTATCTGTATAAACTTCAACTGATTATTCTGCTATATAGTTAATGCAAACCAAGAGGAAGCAAGGTATGTGCTATTTTCAATCAATTTGAACTTAAGAATCAGAATTCATGCACAGATATGAGCTGGAAGGATCACACAATTTCAACAGAAGTACATTATATTAGTAGCAAACAACTTACTAGAAGATTAAAACAGAGGGAAGAAAAAAAAAAAGAGGACACCATTATACCCATTTTCAACCCAGCACAGTTTTAAAACTCAGTTCTTATGAGCATTTTCCAATTTAAGCATAAGCATCAGCATTTAGATTAATTTTCTTGAACTAGTTGAAGTCTAATTTCATTATGGATTTTTTCCATTTGAAATTTAATGGGCTTTTAGGTGAGCAAGAGCAACAAACGAAAGCCAGGGCTATGCAGTTTTTAATCATCTGATAATCTGGTTCATCAGCTCTTAACGGCCATGTGATTCCTTACCCCTGGTCTTAATGCAAATGCTTATATGAAGTAACAGTGCTCAGGAGCTACATTTTTAGCATAAATTGTTTTGGAAAGTAAAAGGTTTCTTCTTATTATCTGTTGATGGTTTATGTTTCTTCCCTGTCTTCCACCTTTATTCTAATATGAATATATTCAAGAATTCAGAATAATAATCAGTTTAAATTGGTTTAGCTTGTCCCCAGGATTTTCCCTTAAAGTCTCCTCCTTCCATGCAAGTAGCATGGTTTGCTACTGTTGTCATTTGGGGCCACTCCTGTATTCTCTGACAGGCAGTTATTATCTACATTCAGATCGTTAAAATATAAGAATTAACCCATACTGAAAATGTTAATCCCCTGCCAGACATAGAAAAACTGACAAACTACTATCTTTTACATAAGTTTTCATCATATTTTCCTCCCTCTGAAGACATAGAAAATATAGTGGTAGATTATTATAAAACATTTCATTTACTATGGATATGAACAAAAATCAGCTCTTGAAAGACCATTATTTTTACATCTATTGAAACAATTTAGAAGGACTTGTTTATCAAAGAAAGCAGTTTCACAGTGTGTTCTGTAAGGCAATTCTATTTTTGCCAAGTAGACAGAATAAGAGGGGCAAGAATTTCATCATTAAGAAGGTATACATGAAATTATATGCTTGGAATAAACACAAGAGAAAGAAAACCTTCAAACAACAGTTCAAGAGCCCCATTTAGAATTAAGAAAGTAAGGACATTAATTACAGAAAGTTGTATTTCTCAGTTCAAGTTATTAGTTTAAAGAAAGCTTCATTTTAGAGAAGACTCTTCACAGTTCTATCACTTTCTTTGTGCATATCTTCCACGACAGTGTTCTCAAACATAAGCATTACTTTGAATCTTAATCTGTAGTTACATGACTCATTTAACCATTAAATGTGATAAATTGGAAAAGTGACACTTCTCCAAGCTTGAAACCTACCATATCAACAAGAAAATTACTGCCATTTGTAGCTGGGGCAGCCCGATTAGGGACTTTTAAGGTTGCCTGCTGTAAAACTCTGCCTTCCAGTGACACAGCAAGAACTCAAGAAAATTCACCTTATTTTCTTTGCTCGCTCTACTTTTAAATTAAGATATTTTAAAATCTAACAACTAAAGTATTTCCAGCAAAGCAGAAACTTACAGGACAAAACTCCTAAACATATCATCAGAAGCTGTAGCTTACCTTATTTTCTTCCAAAAATTTCAATTTGATAGATACATCATTGCGCATTTTGTCATATTTCTCTTTATGCACTTGAAACAGTTGTTGTGATTGCTCAATCTTTGGCAGAGTGTTTGCATCACGAGGGCCAAGATTCAGCTCTTCTAAGTCTGTTCGATAGGCATCATACTCAATCCTGAGAAGAAAGAGGAGGATGAAAAAAAAAAAAATCTAAAGGCAAAGTGTCTCAAAACAGACTTCACATATAGGGCCAAGTACAACAGAAGATTGACAAAACAGTCAAGTACAGATAAAACTACAATCCCTGGGCAAGTTTTCTTCCCCTTCCTACTATTCATCTAGCAAAACCACCCTTAAGTACATTTTACAAAGCTGCCTCAACAAGTACCCTCCCTCTTCTGTTTCTGTTTCAGCCACATGCTGCCAACCCTCTGTTTTGTGCTGTCTTTAGTGGTCAGAGCCTTTCCTAGGATATCTCAGCTTATTAACCCAGATAAAACCAGTATTTTTTTTTTTCAGGTTATTCTTCTGTTGAATCAGTTCAGTGAAGAGTTTGTGTCAAGAGCAAGAGAAGCATCAAGACCAGGACATCCCCTTTAAGCGGATGTTGTGAGCAACACCTCACTTCTACCAAACTCTGTCCCAAGGCTTTTTCAGCACGCTGTAGGCTTCTCTGTATGCATTAACTGGAAGAGTTTTATAGTTCTTGCACAAACAGTTTTGTGAGAACTTGTCTGTCCTATTGATAAATAGGCTGCAAAGAGATGATGCATTATTTATACTCTGCTGAGGGCCCATCTTATTTTCCTAGAGAAGTCAGACTCTCTGGATCAATACCATCACTAAAGAAGGCGAGGGAAAAGAAAGACAGAAAGTTAAGACTAACAGACAGGTGAGTATTGAAGCTAACTGCACCAAAGGTATATATCCTACTTCTAGGTAAGACAGATTAAAAATATTTTCTAATTTACTCTCGTTATCTCCAAGTTATCTGTCCTGGATACTGCTAGCAAAACCAGAATTAATATGGTATAGGCTCTTGCCTGCAGATACCTGACAACATTTTAACTCAACAGCTAGTCTTCATATACCACTAATTATTAAAAAAAAGTTATAAACCTCCTCGATATCCTTCCATATTAGACTGTACCATTTTATTACATGAATAGAGATGAACCAGTCATACCTTCTTTCTCATTTTAACAGAAAAAAAATCTAAATTTCTTACAAATATTTTTTAATACAGAAGTTTGAATGTTCAATTTTGTCTTCAAAAACATTAAGCGATTTCCCCCCTCCAAGAAAGTCTATTTAAGTTAAGCTTTCTGTTCATCAACATATAGCATTTATAAGTGGGAAAAGCACCTATGGAACATTAGTAGTTTAAAGATTGTATCACTAAACTAATCTCCTGCTTTCCAGTGTTACACACAAGTCTACGAACACTGGATCCCTAGCAGATATTTTTGTATTTTAAAACATTATTGCAAGTGGATGAGACAGACATCGTAACAGCCTCTAACTTTTTTCTTCCTTCTCTTATGCAACATGTGCTCCTTTGTTCACAGCAATCTAGCACTTGACCAGGTGAAGCAACAGACAACAGCAAGAAATCACTCCAAGGTCACCAGGCAGACCTGCCCAAAGCCTCACTCTTCCTTCCATACTTCTTTGTAGCTTTCAAGTAATGGAACCTAGCATAACAGCATGTGACAGATACCAGTTTCAATGGAACAAACTAACCTATTTCTGGCTTTTCAAATATGCTCTCTCACAGATATTTCTAAAATTGCAAACAAATCAGGATTAGAAACAGGTTATAAAAAACAACTTTTCAGTTGGTATAACTGCTCCAAAATAAAACATAACATTTTCAGAGGTAAAAAGGAGTAATATTCACAGGGCTGTTTCTGATTCTCATTGCCACTATGATTCAGGCTTTATTAAAAGAGTTTATGACTTAATTCCAGAAAGGAAACAAACCAATGGAGTTCACAGAAGAAGGGAACAGATGAATGCTGAAGTGCAACTGGGGACATGGAAGAAGAGGTACAGAAACAAATGTGACCTGTTTTCCCATGGCAAAATGATGGACTGGCTATGTAAGTGAAGAAGCTTTGTAATTTATTTGCCTTACTGAAATGGCAAAATATGTGATTTCTTTAATAAACAGAAAGGGAAAGTAATGAAGGTATTTCAGGAAGGAAGAACCATATCTTGAAAGTGACTGGCAACGACAATCATAGCAGATGTATTTTGTATAAATTTTAAAGGGGATACCTGGAAAATGTGTGATCGGATTCAGATTTTTTTTTAATACTTTAATGTCAAAAATAAAGCAATACATTATTATTATATTCATACTAATTCTGCCTTTCACACCTTTTGAAAGTTTACCTAAATATCAAAACAGGAACTTACTATTTTTGCTTATAAATAAGCATTAGAATAGAATAATTTAAAAAAGGATGAGAAAACTTCAAAACTCAAGCAGTTAGCAATTTTTGACCAAAAGAAAAAAATTTTCAAAAAATTACATGGATAAACTACATCTTCTGTCAAAGAAACACAGTTTATCATAGAATTGCTTAGGTTGGAAAAGACCTTTAAGATCATCAAGTCCAACTGTTACCCTAACACTGCCAAGTCCACCACTAAACCATGTCCCTAAGCACCACATCTACACGTCTTTTAAACACGTCCAGGGATGGTGACTCAACCACTTCCCTGGGCAGCCTGTTCCAATGTTTGACAACCCTTGCGGTGAAGAAATTTTTCCTAATATCCAACCCAAACCTCCCCTGGTGCAACTTGAGGCTGTTTTCTCTTGTCCTATCACTTGTTACCTATTAAGTGAAAGAAAATCAGAATGGAACCAAGCATCAGAAAGGACCACAAGTCCAAACCCTGGCAGGAGAAGGGAAGCTGGCTTTAGAGTACTACATCTGAAAAGTAACGTTCTCCAGGGCAGGAAACTCGTTACCTACTGCTAGATGTTATTAGGTCACTAAGAAATTGTTTTATTTTCCCCTTTCTGACCAAGCCTGCAACTTCTGCATAAAAATTGAAGTGTGAATTGCACATATTGTGTATCAACAGAAGCACAAGATTAAATGTTTTTCAGTCAAAGAGATTTTACCTATTACCATGGAGCTGGATAAAAGAGTTAATCTTGCACTATCACACTGCTTAGAAAGCCACCTTAATCTAGCAGGAAAAAACAGCTATACTTACCCCTAGAGCTAACAAGTAAAATTAAGTCTACAACAGAACATTTACAAAACATTTGAAGATACATTCAATGAGGCAGCTAGCTGTAAACCCTAATTATATAAGAGTTGTGTTATAAGGTTTTTATCTAACAGGTTAGTCACTCAAATACAATGACTAAGCTGATACAAGGTCTCTTTCCTGAAGATTAGTTTGTAATGAAAACAGCTGGACATAGAATAGCTACCTGGCACTTTCATACTGTTTCACAGTCAATAATGTATCCTCAATTGTTTTATTCACCAATGTATTCACACTGGCAATAAAAAAGTTAATAGCCCCGAGAAGAGTTTCTCCATTTTTAGCTAGAAGTTTCTGCGTATCTGCATTGTAGCCAAACTCCTCCTATAAACAAAGAGCAGAGAAAACAAAACTGTAGATCATTTAAAATCATAACATTCATCAGCAACTATATGAAAAAATACAAACACACAGATGTGGCAGTTCTGTCACTTCTGTTTGGGTATGGTTATGATTAAACAGATATGATTTCAATACAATATTCAGTTCACAGTTTTTATGAAATCTATCTAACAACAGTAAACCATGGTTTACAATTTTGTTACCTTGCATGATGTTAAATCCTATTTTATAACGTGATTTTTCTGCACTCTGAAGTCTTTAATGCTACTAATGGAATCTTTACATTGTCATTCAGCAGGGTTTTAATCCAGCCTCTCATGTGGTTGTCTAGGTAATGCTTTAATACCAGCAGAGACACCACTACATTAAATACACTAATATAACTAAATTCACAAGGGCAGACAGCATTAATTAGCTATTAAATTTTATTCTTAGGTTCTGGAAAAGAACACTGCAAAAAAACCCCCAACAATCTATCACAGTTTAATAGGCTGTAAATAATTGAAGAGCAGAACATTATAATGGTTAGCAAATAAAAATTATAATGTAGCTCAGCCATAAATTTTAAAGGGACAAGGGTAAAATTATTTGCAAGGCATTTCACTCACATTTGGATATGTGTTTGTTCATGTCTTTTTTGTTAACAGCAGTGTAAGCCCTGACCAAGGCTGCAAAGATTTTCCTAACGCATGGATGCCAAACGAGTCCAATTATTATATTTATGTCATCCATATGGCATCTTCATATTCTGCAGATGGGAGTTCTCACAAAAGAGTACAATCTCCTGTTGTAATGGCTGTAAAACACTCTAGGTTCATATTTGGAACTTGGTCTTTTTAGGCTTGCACACTGCCAACAACTGACTCAGAAGTGCTGTATTCTCCCAGCTTCCTTTCATCTGTCTAGAACACAAACACCAAAGCCAAACGATATTTCACATTAACATTACCGACTTCATGAAGGAAAGGGTAATGGGCAATGGTAAAGGAAGAAGCCTCCAGAGAAGGTGGTGCAGTGGAAGTGAGCAATTTGAAGGAGGAGAAAAAAAAAAGAAGTGAACTTAGGGTAAGTTTTCATGAGCTGAGCCCTGTAAACACTGCTAAAGATCTGTCACCTTTGCTTTGCACAGCTTCTTGGGTGGTAAAAGCAGTAAGCCAAATCACTCCAAATCTTGCTGAAATAAAAAAATAATCTTTTTCAGCTGGTTTTGCTCTAACATTGCCAGCTACACAGTAACACAAGCATTAGCATAGAGAATAAGGAGCATATATGCAGAAGCACTAGCAGTAGGAATGCCCCTTTCAGCAGTGTTTGCTCCTATCTCCTTTCCCTCATGCATGTAAGACTGCAATTAGTTTTCTGGCTGGTCCTCTGACCCAGACCATCACAAACCCAAAAGAGCAACACCACCAATTCAAAGGAGGGGGGTAAGAAGGATGGGACTGCAGTGGCCTGCAGTACTAAGAAACATATTAGCCACTAAAACTGTCCTTCTACTGGTTCATACAGTTTCATATGAAAACTTCTTGAGTTTTGTCCATGACCTCTGCAGCTAGCTCTTATGAAAGAGACAGGAAATCCTTTCTGTATCAAGAGTTTTCACTCAGTTCATACTCTATGCACAGGTCAATTAAAATTGGAATTCATCTGTTTATATAATGAGAGGCACATGAGCCTGGAACTAGGAGTTATCTTTGTATCCAAAAGAGAAATAGCAAAACATTCACATTAAGTAATACCTCTGCATTTACCACACTAAGATCTCATTTTGTTAACATGTATATATAAGAAATACTATATTAAGAAGTGGTGTGGGTTTTGGTTTTGTTCTTTTAAGCTTATGTACTGTTATCACATTAAACATTAAAGACTAACTGTTCACAAATTTTACTTTTAGTCTTGCACAAGTTTTAGAGGCAACAGTGCTAGCCAAACATCCAAGAAGAGTGGGCCAGGCTACAGATGGTAATACAGTACAGATTAAACAAAGGGGAAACACACAGAGGAAAGAGACAAACATCAGGCAAGTCTCCAAGAGGCAAAGGTTAGATAACTTTTATTACAGCAGCAGAAACCTTTATTTGATTTGCATCAACAACCCCATTCAATAATCTACACAAGAGATGAATGACCAAAACAAATTCCAAGACCAGTACAAGATGCTGAAAGAACCTGGAAGAACAGTATTCCCATTAGAAGTTACAAGCTATTCATGGAAAAAAAAAATTCATTAAACAAAAGCATGATGCCAGATTTAATCCAAGTTTCAGAAGAAACCTCCAGCTTCAGCACATACTTCATAACAATCAAAAAGTTCTGCCCTAAGCCACATGCCCTTATTTGTGTCAAAAGTAAACCGATTATTAAAAACGACTTCTGTTAGCAGATTATTTAATTTCTTAGCTGCTACAAGTGCTCTACTTTCACAGGTTTCAACTGTCAGACTGTAATATTAAAAATTCCTGTATTCCAGCATAGGATTCTCAAATTTTTTCAGCTAGCTATCAGTTAAGGTTCCTCTGTCCAAGCATGAGCTCCACCTCCTCCCTTAAAACTCAATGGGAATAGACAATCATGAAAAAGGAAAATTAAACAGATGGAGGTTTTAAGTTTAATAATCACAAAGATAATTTGGGCTGTTTCAGTAGCTACATTTTAGGGAATCATTAAGCCCCTTAATACTGGTTTTCCAAAGGATCAGTAGCAGTATCAAATTGCTTTAACTTTGGAAATACAGAACAATCAGTGTAGAAGCAAGGCAGCTACTATGTTTTGTAAGCAACCTTCTCTCTCCTTACAGCACAGTTTTATTATCGGCAACAAAAAACAGCAGTGTTAGTCCACTACTAAACTAAGGAATCATGAAAACCCAAATGCAGATATCTAAAGATTGTCTCTCTTGCTCAGAAACTCCAAACAACATAAGAATACAGATTAGTCCTATTAGGAGCAAAATTCTGATTAAAAAAGGACTTGGAGATGAAATCTCAATGCTTGAATATGCTACAGAAAAATAATTTACTCACATTCAATGTGCACAAGTGAAGTAATGTGCCCTAGTCTACTTACTCCCAGGCACATTCCCCAGGGACATCCTGTAATTGAAATGATGTAACATTCTGGAACACTTTGATGACATTTCATTAGAAGCAAAATGAATAGTAAAATGCATTTTCTATACAAAGGAAAGTTGTCAGTTCTGGAGTCCAATCATTAACTAAAGGCAAACATTTAAAAAACGGTAAAGAACTACAGTAATTTCAATAATTTCCTACAGTTTTAAGTGAATTACATAAGCTTTTAACACAAAGAGCATATAATACATCATTAACTACAATGTTTAGAAAAATAGCTGCTAACTACTATATAACCTGCACAAGTCAATTAGGCTTATCTTCATCTCTGCCATTTTATTTTTTAACACTATAAAAGTCTTACATGAAGTTCCAATGATTTCAAACTCAGGTCAGCAAATGCATCTCCAAGTTGCCTTTGGGTATGTACCATCTGGAAGAGTTGCGTGGACAGCGTCTGTGCCAGTTTCAAGACATTTTCATATTTTTTTTTGTTATCTCTCAATATATCTATCTGAGCTTCTAGTTCCAGATCTACTGTTCTTGAGCCACGACCCAATTTTTCAGAGATGATTTGACGTGTACACTGGGGGGAAAAAATTAAATTATAAAGAATCAAGTATATTCAAGACAACACAGCATACACCCATTTTCAGCTTCAAGGGACATATAATTACATACAATTCTTTCACAATCACCCCTCCCAATATAAGTTTGCACAACAAACTGAAAAACAACACACTCTTTAGAAGTTTATCAGGACTCAGCAAGAAGAGTTGGACAAGTCTCAACTCCTACTAAGATGAATATTCAAGTTAGCAAATCAAGAGCATAACTAATTGTTTCTCAAGTAAAAGAACTCTTATCTCTTTTTAGGTTTGGTGAATCTCATTAAGTTAAAAGAAGCAATTTAGCCCACTGCATTAAAGTCAGCTAATGGGAGTATTACTAGTTCTGCATAAAGATATCTAGTTAGTGATCTTCTGGGCTTTGTCTACCAGGCATCCAATTCCAGATCATCCATATTACGTTTTCAAAAAATGTTATTTTGGGGTTTTTGTGCGTTTTTTAATTTTTTGTTTGTTTGTTTGTGGGAGGTTTTTTTTGGGGGTGGTGGGAGGTAAGGAAGCAGTGGGTTTTGGTATGTTTTTTTAAAGCTGACTGAGAAACTGGGAATTCCTATTCGGAAATATGTGAAACTATAAAAATGCATTTCTCATTATTTACACATACGTAAAACGGAGCCGATTGTCTCAGAAAGGATTACTATTTCTTTTCTGTCACAAGTCAAATTCTTAACAGATTTGCAGTTCATTAACACAGCGAGCAGAAAACGTGCTCTTAGATGGCTGTAGACACTTTCCCCCAGCCAATGGCTGTGACAGCTGAGGCTGCTACCACATTCCACTTATCTGTGACACCTTCTCTGCCAGAGATCTGCGCCCAACTTGGCAGTGAGCTTCCCAAGATTCACATTTTAGTTTCCCTTGACTGAGACATGAGAAGCCATTTGCAAAGCATATGTGTAGCAAAGCCATACAATTTCTCGGGAAAGCAGGAATTATTTACTGTTGCAGTAAATTACTTGAAGTTAATCTGTGGTCCCAAGAGGTGAAGGGATAACCAAGTTAGATATATGAAGAATTACTGCTAGAAACCGACTTACAAGGAAACTGAGACAGTAGTTTAAGACAGGCCACAACTACTCTGAATGGACTTAATCTAAGTGCAAAGCTGCTATTTTGTTAGGTGAAATAATGCCCAGGCCTATCCTGTATCACACTCCCCAAATACATTACATCACTGGATTTCCCAGGGTTTCCAAATTCAAGGACTTCAGTTTAATCCAGTATTTACTTCCAAATGAGACACAGATTCAACCTGCTAGAACTTTTATGTCCTTTCTAAATTTAACAGATAAACACAGGAAAGACTCAAGAATGATCAAGCAGAACAAGTTGGTCATAACTCACAAGCTTTAGATTGGAAGGTACAGACTATGTGGGCTACTTCAGTAGATTCAATCAATTAATAAAAAAGAGCACACTTAACCTTGGAGACACTTGTCAAGAATCAGAAATCTGTGAGAGTATAACAAATCATATCAACACAGAATACAACTTTATTACCAAAGTCTGCAGCAGAAACTGCAAAATACAGCTTAGCAATGAGTGTGGTCAGACCATAAATAAGCATGTCACTAGGAATGCTGGAATCGATGGACAAATTTTGGCTATGGAAAACACACACCTATGGAAATGTAAGAGGAAAACCTGAATCATGGAAGGCAAAATTATTGGAAGCAGGAATAGTTACAAAGGAAGGAAATTATTGTAAACCAAAGAGTACTTGCTTCAGAAGCTACAGCAAAAGACCTAAAAAAAATCCATCAGTGACAACTGAGAAAAACTAGTAATTTGAAAGACTTGTACTGCATGCTTTGTTAAACTGAAATGTGGCTAGATTAGAACACAGACTGAAGGAGAATAATTGAGAAAAGATACACCTATCTATTTTGATTTAAGGAGACTAGTACAGACACACAAGTTGCTGTAAAAAGGACGCAAATCTATGATTCTAACACAAAGAACAACACAAGCATTCGCTAGTGGGTAGAACATTTGCATCCCTGCTTCCCATCCTCACTGAGGAGGAAGTCCTTATCTGGACTTAAGAACACTGGAGGGATTCAGATCTGTGTTTTACAAGGGAAGATTTTTCTACAGATTCTCCATTTCTTCACAGTTTGGTGTAGGTCCCACTGATGCACAGCCCACCTGTCCGCATCTCTGTCATTTAAGATGCTGGCATAACAAAACTGGTCTTTGTTTAAAACTCCTGATAGTAATGTATTCCCTAACAATTGTTCCTTAACTTATGGGGTTTTTTAGTAAGAGTCACTTCTGGCAAACTGGTGTGCTTTAAGCACCTTTTCTTTATTCCTTTATTATTATTTTAACTTCATCAAATCTAAATTGATCACCAAGAAGCATCATGCAAGAGTAAAACACACATGAATCAAAGCTATAATTCCAATTCTAAAAAAACAATCAGCCAAGACAGAACAAAAACATCAGAACAGCAACTAACAAGAATGGAACTTGTAGATGGGCCTGATTTTTCCCATCAGCTAAAATTTTATTGTATCAGCAACCAACTCAAAGATAGAAAAAAGGTTTAATTACAAGCATTACTGCTGAAATCTGTATATTCTGTATGCTAAAGGGGACATTAGAAATGGAACATTCTTTACCTTGTTAAATCAATAATACTCATGAAAGACTTTCCACTTAAACCCAGGGATTTAAAGAGGCTTACGAAGAATGCTACACTCGGAAGAAAAAGCCTTCCCTATGCATTCTTGCTTACACTCACTGCAACAATAGCTTACTTTGATACCCTGTTACAATACTGTGAAAGCTTTAGTCTGATCTAGTGGCAAACTAATTTCTAGAATACATACATACACATTCACAAATATACATCTGTGTACCTTGTAAGTGTTTAGGCTCCACTTCCTCACCAATTCCAATTTCTCCATTGCTGGATTCTTTACTTCATCTGCTAGCACAACAGGTCCACTCTTCTGCTGAGCTCTGCCCCCTATGTCAGACACAAAGCAGATCTTCAAGACCTTGGGTTTTTTTTGTTGTTGTTTTAAGGGATTAATAGCAGGTATGAAAGATTTGTGCAATTGCACATGCAAAAGCAGAGCAAGGTGACAGTAAGAACTTAAGATGAATATGCAGATTTTCAAAATCAATTCCAAAAAGAAAGATTTTAAAACTAATATAAAGTGTGTCTATATCTTAGTATTTCATGCAGCAATAGGCTGAATAAAACTTACCTGAATGCACAGTTTTACTAGCCAACCTTAAAACAGCTTTTGACACGTTTATTACTTAATCTATGTTTTAAAATTCCAACAGTAGAACATCCTCTTGGATTTAACCAATCTGAAAGGCTGTTTACAATCTGCAGACCACTACATGAAAATTATCAGCATATAAAAACTATTGTCACAGAGTAAAACTAATACATTTCAAATTGTTTTTATTTTTTCCAACGAACATCATCCTTTCCAGAAGAAGTTTTCAGCCATTATTTAATTTACTTATTTCATCTTTATTAGCTCATTGTATTAGGAATAATTAATTCTACAAGCCACCAGTACAAAAACAGCAACGAAGAAAATATTTAAAGCAACAAATTAAAATATCTAGGGCCAATCACCACACATTAATTGTCAACACTTAGCATTCTCAGGCTAGTATGGGAATATCACGTGGATTCTAAGTTTTAATTTTGCAAAAATATTTCCTAGTGTCCTAAACAGTAAGAACTGCAAAGTGCTACCACCTTTTAAGCAACATTTTTATTTTTTCCATGTACAATTTTGACTACTCCTGCCTCTAATCCCTACTGCTACTTACAGTCACCTTAGCCTTGACAGGTTATTTATGTAAGTAAGAGTTTGGAAAAAAAGTCTATACTGATGCCTCAAGATACTCCTTTAGCATCAAGTTCTGCTGTGTTCTTTACGTCTTCAAAATGCTGTGCAAACATTAAGTAATTAATCCTCTCAACACCCTTATGAGGTAACTGAATAGGTTTTCTCCTTTTATATAGGAGGAAACAGACAAAGATGTTAAGTAATTTGCCCATAGGCACAAAATGAGTCAAGTGGCAAAACCTAGTTTGGGTGTTGTGAATTCCTAATGGCCACCTCATACTCTTATTCTACTGGAGTATGTGATCATTTTGGAAAAAAACACAAAAAGTTTCAGCTTTAACCTAAATAAAAGATTTTGGTTACTCCCATTTTAGCTACTGTTTGTTATTATTAATATTTGGTAATAATTTTAAAAATTTTATAGAGCAAAAAGCAGCATACAGAAAGGAAAGGAGAGACTACTGCGTGAAAAGTTAAAAGCCAGAAATGAGAGCCACCAAAAAATCCCAGAAGTTACATTTCCAACTAACAGTAAATCAAATTATTATAGAGATGGAAGAGTTAGTACACTGTCAGCAGAGACAAGGGCGTTATCCATTCAGTGCTATAATACCTGTGGGAATAATTAAATCACAACCTTGTCCAGCCAGTCTGCTAGCTGCTGCACTGCTAGGAGATATAACAGATGATTTTGGTGATGCTGAGGAACCTGAAAAGGGGACATATTAACCATGAAAATACATCTTCCCTCAGAAGGCAATGTGCACTTTTACACAGATTGTTTAGTTGTTTTGTTTTGTGGTTTTTTTTTCTAAACAGAAAAGTTGTTGAAATTTCTGATGGAAATGCTTTTTAAGAGTTGCAGCTGTTCATGTAAACTAACTCCAAGTTTTCATGATTTAATCTTTTTCTCTAGGTCATGTTGCCAAACTTTTTTGGTTTTTTTGGTAAGAGTAATCAAAATACAACTGACAGCTTCATCAGTAAAGTATATACTATCAACAGAAAATTCCATGAAAGGCAGTTATATACAGCTTCCACAGCTGAAACTTCCTTTTTCAGGTCTACCTAGATTTCACTCTGCACAGTCACCGAATGGTACTCGCAGCATTAAGGAATGAAGTAAGCTCTGAGATCTATGCCAATTTCAGATATACCTGATTAATATCTGCTCCTAAATCTGTGTAAACACACAGTAATAAGCTATCCTGAAGATCATAAGAACCATTAGCTGTTAAGGTGTCTAATCTCCTTCCCAAAAGAAAGATTTTTATAGCACTTGCTTGTTCTCTTTAAAAAAAAACAAAAACAAAAAACCAAAAAAAACCCCCAACAACCCAACTTTAAATGACCTGCACTATGTGTGTTCCCTAAACTGTTTTAGGATTATGCTTTGCAACTCTTCCATATCACGAAAATGTGAAGTAGCATTCTTATGAACTTTTCAGGATTTAAAAACCAACCAAACAAATTAGGTTTTTCTCTGTAGTGATGAGTAATCATCATATTGGTGGGGGAGCTTGTATTGCTTTTGCTGAGAAACTCTGGGATACTTCAGGGCTGACAGTGTGCTGGAGGAAATCAAACTTAAACTTCAGCAGTTTCACCAAAACTTAGTTATCAGTAACACCAAAAATATCACTCAAGGTGACTAAATCAATCAGCTTTTGCCTTTTAAACATACTATAAAGCACTACTAAGATGGGGTACAATTAATCCAATGATTTGGATCCAATTGCACAGAAAAGACAAGATTGAAAAATAGCTCACATGCTGTGTCCTTCTGTAGTGATACATCACATAAGAGCTGCAGCTGGATTAGTCCAGGCATAAAAGTTTGACTGGAAGATCCTGCTAAAGGCCTAAAGACTGAATCACTTCAGCAAGCGAGCTAAGACAAGCAGTTTTAAAAAATCCTTATAATTTGACAGAGTATTAATGTAGCCTTACACATGGTTCATCATTCAACACCCTCTAAATTCTAAAAGCCCTTCCCCTCCAGTATTGTCTACTTTGAGTGTCCTTATTATGGCTTCACTTTTGAATGCAAACAGAAAACAGAATTTTTAGAAATAGGGCAATCATTCTTTGTCTATAGTTTCATAAGAAGCCTTAGCTTCTACCACTTCTCTCTCTCTCTGATTTAGTTAGAGTATTATGAAAAATATGAAGAAAAATATCCTTGGAGGAAAACTGTGGTACCTAAAGTGTTAAAAATTACATGTCCAACGCTCATAATTTGCATACATAACTTACAACAGAACATTTGGATTTCAAACATATTAACGTAGCTTGAAACACAGCTTAAGACATTTTTTCTCTTACAGGCTAATGCACTTAACAGCTGCAACAATTATCCTCCTAATAGAATACAAAGAGGCAAGAATGGTAAGCAGTTTGCCATCTGCCCATTTTTTAGCTAG
Organism: Antrostomus carolinensis; assembly: GCF_000700745.2. Classification (NCBI taxonomy): domain Eukaryota; kingdom Metazoa; phylum Chordata; class Aves; order Caprimulgiformes; family Caprimulgidae; genus Antrostomus; species Antrostomus carolinensis. The sequence goes on from NW_010322781.1 coordinate 28,631, forward strand.
ATATTTTGCTAATTTCAAAGACTTAAAGAAACCACAGCATTCACTTTGCAATGTATGTAAAGTACAGCATGTAAATCACTGTTTTCATAAGCACAACATTTTACCAAGCAGGAAATGAAGCAAAATGTAAATTAAATCTATGACTACAAAGAAATTTATTTTCACAGCTGCTCAATTGAGATCATTTCAAAGCTTTAAAATTCAGAAATTGTCAAAGCTACATAAATGATTAAAGTATCACTTTCACATACCATACTGTGACACTCTATTGTTTTTAGACAGATGGGAAACACTGATATTACCAGCTTGTTTATCACTTAGTATTTCTCATTGTTTAGTACTAGATTAGATTCTCTAAAACATACATTAATACTCGCACAGTGAATTAAATATTAATGAATTAAAATCCTTCTGCTATAAACAACCACAACTCTACACTGAGAGAACATGAGAACAGACACTTTTTCATTACGTAGTACCTGGAAAGCGAGACCCAAAGCACTATAACTCCTAATAACAATACATTAAATTAATACATGCACTAGAACAAAAAAAAGGAGATGTAAATCTCAGGGGCTACAAAGAATTCCACTCACTAATCTGCTTCAGGTAAGTGAACTATGTATCAAGAAATAATACTCCAGTTAAGTTTCAAATCAGAACAACACCTGCAACATTTAAAGAAAATTTCAACGCAATAGTAAAATTCTTCAGCTTGACACTATTTCAAGGTGCTCAAGGACTTCCCTTCCTGTAAGTGCAGATCAATTTAACACTAAGTAGTTTTCACTAGTCCCTTGACAGATACTACAAGTGTAGCATATTCTTTTAACAACTAAGCTACCAGAGAAGATAAACAGGCTGTCATTAATGCACATCTCTATGTGCATTATGTATATTTGCACCAAAATGCTCAAAGCAGCTGCAGAACATTGTAATCCTGACCATATGAAAATATGCCTAAAGATTTTAAATTGAGAAACACAGACAAAAAAAGCAGTTACTTTTACCTGGAAAGGGTCCTGCCTCAACAACTCCCTCTTTGGTGCTGTCAAAGCCATGAGATGTTATTTTGGTTTCAGAAAGTCCAAGTCCAACGGGTAATGAACGTTTCAAGTCCTTGGATATATTTGAATAAAAATGGAAAGTTAATGTTTAAAAAAAGATAAAAGTGACTCAAAAGTATTACAATGCAATTTCAGCAGCTCTCAGGCAATTCTGCCTTTAGCTTGCAATGTCTTTGCTGGTGTCACAGCATTCTACTGTGATGCACAAATAAAACAACCAAATGAGAAACACTAAGTATAGCCTGTGTATTTATTCTAGATTATTTTTTTTTTTATATATTGATGAACAACTAGAATGCCATCGCTTAGAGCAGTAGTGACCAAGAACGTGGCCCACATCATCATGTTATGTGGTCTGAACCTGGTCAAAACAACCATATCAGTTTAATAAAGTTTCCAGTTAAAAACTGAGGGGTACAGAATAATCTAAGACTAAGAACAGACAACATTTTACAAACAAAAAATGTGGAAGCAACTATCATCACGTTAAAGCTAAAAAAAAAAATTCTCTCTAAGAAAGAAGCTTTAAAATTCACAGCACCCTTATTTTCTACAAATAGCACATGAAATCTCTTTAATACTTGACATGGAAGAAACATCCAGAAAGGCATCACTTCAATAGCTTCTTTCCAAATACCTACTCTACATCAGAAGTGCTCACAGCACAAAGCTGACATTTACTTCTGTTTGCTTTTGAAACGTTTTGCTTTGAAACTTGATTTAAAATTGCCTGAGATCACCTTTTTTAATTTTTGAGAACTAGGTTAACTACCACAACCAACTTTCAAGCAACTGAAGTTTTCACAGAAACCGAATGCAGGCCTATTACCAAATTATGAATTCATCCACCATAATTCATACATCATCCTACTGCCCATTTTTTGCTAACCTACTCACCTCTACAAATAGCTCCCAAAGGTTTCTTGGACTGTATTTCCAGCCATCTGACTGAAGTTTAAGCCTCTGGTGTTATGGAATATACTTAGTGGTTTAAAGAACGTTCAGGTATTCAAAGTAATTTAAAACCACTAATTCATAAAAGTAAAAAGTGAGTGAAAAGCTAGACTGGAAGTGAAATAAAAAAAGATGTAAAACACTTACAAAAAGTTAAGCATCAAGAAATTGGAAAACTGGCAGTTTCTGGAGTTAGGTACGTACTCTTTTGCATCTCCTCTCCTCTCATACAGAAGCAAAAAAGATGAAAAGTATAGAGGAGCAATAGCGTAATTTGCAGAGAAAAACTACACATAGCTTTAACATGTCAATGCCTAGACATGTGCAGTAACTATTTATGATATATGCAATGCTTTTAATTACAAAAGAAAATCTTTAAAATTCAATCCATATTTGACATATTACTGTAGTCGCTCGATCCACAAACCAGGAGCAAGCTAGTGCATAGGAATAATACTGCCTAGAGGCTTGGCCTGTCAAGAAGTGGCTTTGGATCATGTCCCCACAGATTTAGTTAGTTGTCTTTAGTTTAAGACAAACTCCCGTGAGGAGGTAAAAAGGTAGACCTACAAACATGAGTTCCAGTAGAATAGAAATCTCATTGACATAAAAAACCCAGGATGTTATTGCAAACAGAGTAACCAATTCCTGTAACCATACTTTCATTCACATGAACTGGCTATTTAGATGGGCATTCATAATTGATTATGTTATATTTGTGTATCTGAAGCATTATACAAAAAAAAAAAAAAGGAAAAATAAACAGCATGAATGACAAATATTAGTCACATGCAGAACCTGATCTCATGAGTTAATCATATCACAACATTGGATACATACTGTTTTCAGTCTTCACAACTGACTTAACACTGGTGCTTCCATTTAAGTATTTGCAGTAGGTGGTATGCTGGAAAGCCTTTCCTTCCACTTAGCTAATAGACAGAGTCCCTTTAACTCTAAATGTAGTAAGTCACTAGGAACTGAAAAAGCAGAGACTTGAAAAAGGATAACCAGACTGCAGAGGAGAAGATGCACTGATTTAACAAAAAGGACATGGCATCAATTTTTTTTTCCTGAAGGCACCTTGGCACATGGTATAGTTTTCAGAAATATCTAAATCCTTAGCCAAAGAAATGTAGACAGGCAACCTGCTTAAGCATGTTCACAGTAGGAATCTAAGCAATCATCTGTATTTAAGGTTAAAATACAGAGCATCTGCTTTGTAAAGACAAAAGTTTAGATATAAACTTAAGCAACTGTACTACTTCTGTACATTCAACTTAATTCTAATTTGAAGCTAAACATAGGCTGAAAAATGAGAGTTAAATACATCAGAATATCATAACTCATCCTCCTCTTAAATAAAAAACCTGATACTTGGATCATGAAAATAAGATCAACAGTTGTTTCTATATGAGGGTTTTTTACATAAATATAAATGCCTATGTATGTATATGTACACAAAGACATATTTGTTCAGAGAGATCTACACTTTTTTCATTGTCAAAAAGGCAAAGTTCAGTATAAAAAACTGCATTCAAATCTAGTTTTAAATATCTATATTATCCAGCTGAAATATACCCTGCCAAAGAAAGATATCCTTGCATATTAAAAGCAAGATTTACCATTTATTGATTTATACATGACCAAAATTGTAAGCAAAAAGTCCCCGATCATCAATACACTACTTTGTTGTTTATAAACATACAAGTTTCTGTTCAGTGGAGACATGCTTCTGCATGTAAACTTCCATTTTTAACCTGTCATCCTTGCAACTGATGGTGTTTGCTTTTTTTCTCCCCTCCAAGTATGGATAAACAAAAAAGCTAAGCGAAAATCTGTAATCATTCTGACAAAGCAAATTACCCCTTCAATAATTTACAAAGGATAGTTTAGAAACAGCCTTAGAGTAAGAAAAGACGTCAACAAAACTTCGCATTTAAGAGAAGGTATGACAGTACTTAAGGAGATTTTAGAGTGCTAAGAAGGCAACATAAATAGTCTTCTTTCTTGTTCTCACCAAAAGTAGGTTTGCTGCTACAACAAAGGAAATGAGGACAGAATCCCCTACTACAATAAGATGATTATATTTTTACTACATATTGCTTTCTAGCTAAGAGGAAGATTTTGATGACCAGAAGATCTGCTTAAAAACTCATACGTGATTTCCCTCCTTCTTCATAAAAATGAAATCAAGTCTTCAGAATTAATCAAAATGTGTTGATACATTTCAAAACCCCAAATCTGTTAAGGGATCACCATCACAAAAAAAAGATGTTTCATCCATAATTTTAAATTGTATGGAGATGAAAACCATTGCACATTTATACAATTATAATCTAGCAGAAGTATGTTAATATAATGTTAATTCACTGAGACCTAGAGCTAGAGGTATAAACCCCCTACAACTCTGAAGATTATTAAGAAGTTAAAAGGCTTGAGTACCTATCCCATTCTCAGCCATTTAACATGCTAAAGGCTCAAAGAAGCAAAAGCATGAAATATAGGTACACAGAACAGCTTAATTTGGTCTAGTCAAGACAGGGCAAACCTACACTATAGAGAGCATTTAATTAGTTCAAATCATCATATTAAACTAAGCCTATTTTAGTAAGGTTAGCCTTATTTACACGACTAACAGAGACATCCATCAGTTTACTACACAGCTCATGTAGATGAACCAGTACAAATTTTTGACATATCAATCCTGCTGAGAAAGCAGACATAGCAAAGAAGTCGCTCAGAATGAATGTTCACAAAGGACTGTCGGCTGAATTACAAGACTATCTCCAAAAAGATACTTTCCATCCCTGCTCTCCACAATAATCTGAAATGAAGAGGGGAAAGTACCAGAACTGTATTGTTTCCCCACCAGCAGAATCTAGCTGAGCAGCTTACTTAGTCCAAGCTTGGTAGAAACTAAGCAGCAAGTAAGGAAATGACATTATATTAATTTTTTAGTTATGTTTGTCTATTTTTAATGCATGACTAAGGATGATCTTTTGCTCACACCAATAAGATTAAAAGATATGGTTTTAACTACCTTGAATAAAGGTATTTTTTAAAACCCCACATCACCAGCTAGTTCAAGGAGTCCATTAAAAGTGGAGCAACTAAACCGGGAACAATTATATGCTTGTTTATTTTTTCATGATGGATGACTTTTTAAATAAAATCACTCAAGTTACCTTTAGGAAAAATTTACAACATGTCTTATTGTAAAGTTCACAGTTTAAGGTTATAAAGATTACGAGTCCCACAAAAGAAAATATTACGTAGCTAGAGATAACATATATCCTTGTCCTGGTTTTTGCTAGGATTGGGTTCATTTTCTTCTTAGCAGCTACAAAGCGCTGTGTTTTGGTTTCAGTGAGGACTGTTATGAGAAGAAATGTTGATAACATGCAAGGACACCATGCATGGGTAGTTTGCAAGAGCAGAGGACTGGAAGTTGGGGCAGGGGAAGAAGAAAAGTGTAGTAGTCAGTAAAACCCAGAACTGACAGCTGGATATGCTAATAAGATATTCCATATCATATTATGTCATGTTTAGTATATTAAGTGGGATTGACTGGAAAGGGGTGGATTCTCTCGGGAATCACTTGGGCTCACTGTTCTGGGATTGCAGTTTTGGGTTTGGGGTTCCTTTTTGCCCCTCTGGAATTGTTATCAGCAGGTAGTGAGCAATTGTACTCTGCATCACTCATATATATATATACACATAGTTATTATTATCATTATTACTATTTAAATTGTATTTTACTCCAATTATTAAATTGTTCTTATCTCAACCTACAAGTGTCCTTACATTTACCCCTCCAATTCTCTCCCCGATTCCCTGGGTGGAGGGAAGGGGGGGCTGCCAGCTAAGTTAAACTATCACAACCCTGTAAGGTAATGGGCTCTGAACTTTAACTCCTTACCCTAATTTGTGTGCAAGTGGAGCTCCTTGTATGTTTCAGCATTTTCTTCCTCTCTTTGCCCTACTGTATCACTCAGCTCCTACCTTCCATGACTTAAGCCACTAGATCCTCACATCAATATAAATTAAAGAATAAAAATAAATGGGAAGAGAGCTGAAGGCTTTAATCTATGCTGGAGTGGCAAACAAAATGGAATGATATATTTCTTCTATTCTCCAGTAAATTGCTCTTCACTTCAAAGGTCCTTTCTTCTACTACATCCCTTTTGACTTACCTAATGTCATACTACAATCCAGGTTTAAATTAGTTTCCCTTCTACTCTCATCATTAACTTTCATATTTTTAATTTTTAAGACCGTATGAAGCAGATCACTTGGCAAGAAAAAGAAAGACTGGACTTTTTTTGTTTCATCTGCTAAAAAAAGTTTTCTAGAACACAGAAATACATTTAAAAAAATCAGTCCACATTTAAAATCTACATCTAGATCTAAGTGCCAGTCAACATAGCAAAACCTAAGAGATGAACTCAGGTGTTTCATGTAGAATGTGAGTGACAAGGCTGGTGGTTTTTTTAGGAGGCAAAAGACAAAAAAAGAATTGACCTTATGTATTCGTGCAGTCTAGCAACAAAATTCCAGAACAAGATACTCAACTCACACACTCAGATGCATTAAATCCCAGAGCTTATTTCACAATTCTAATATGATAAATTATCTAATAAGATAAATTAATAAGATAAATTCTGAAAAGATAAATAGAGAGCAACCCTGAGGAGAAGGACTTGGGGGTATTGGTTGATGAGAAGATCAACATGATCTGGTAATATGCATTCACATCCCAGAAGGCCAACTGTATCCTGCGCTGCAACAACAGAAGCGTGGCCAGCAGGTTGAGGGAGGTGATTCTCCCCCTCTGCTCTCATGGGACCCCACCTGGAATAGTGCATCCAGTTCTGGAGCCCCCAACGTAACAAGGCCATGGACCTATTGGAGTGGGTCCAGAGGAGGCCACAAGGATGATCTGAGGGCTGGAGCACCTCTCCTATGAGGACAGGCTGAGAGAGTTGGGGCTGTTCAGCCTGGACAGGAGAAGGCTCCAGGGAGATCTTATAGCGGCCTTCCCTGAAGGGGCTACAGGAAAGCTGGGGAGGGACTTTTTACAAGGGCAGGTAGTGACAGAACAAAGGGTAATGGCTTTAAACTGTGAGAGGGCAGGTTTAGATGAGATATTAGGAAGAAATTATTTCCTGTGAGGGTGGTCAGACACTGGAACAGGTTGCCCAAGGAAGTTGTGGATGCCCCCTCCCTGGAAGTGTTCAAGGGCAGGCTGGATGAGGCTTTGAGCAACCTGATCTAGTGGAAGGTGTCCCTGCTCATGGCAGGGGGGATGGAATTAAATGTTCTTTCAGGTCCCTTCTGACTCAAATTGTTCCATGATTCTATGAAATTGAAGACTCACAACAAAGTTTATTTATCTTTTGCAGCATAAAGTTTAATACCGGTATTACATACATGTTTATTAACAGTTTTGTCCCCATAACAGGGACTGAAAATACTGAAAATGAAAGGAAATAATTGGAACCACAATTTCAGAGACTGAAACTGGTAAGGACTTAATATAGATCTGGTACAACAGTTTAAACATAACAAATAGCTTACAGCTGCCTGAATACCTTTATAGGCAGACCAAACAGGTTTTTTGATTAATTTAATTTATTCCTATGCAGCTTTCACACTATATGACAAGGTATTGAATTAGGAATAATATACCTGCTCTCTCCTTCCCACAGTCCTCCGCTCCCAATCCCCTCAGTGACATAAAAACACCACAATTCTAATTACATAATTATAATAGCATGGGAGGAAAAATGTGTTCTAGAAGTCAGGAATAAGTGAAATAAACCAGTGAGGAATATAAACCAGTAAGACTTTTTTTTTTTGTTGAGTTTTCTTGTACAAGGTAGTATAAAAACCATGTTTGATTAGGAAATGCTGAAGTCCTCTGTTATTGAGACAGACTAACAAACATCCAAACATTGGCAGACTATATACTATATAGTATATATATACCTATATACCAAGGTTTTCAAAGCTTAAGTGAGCTCCAATGGAGCTTGGAGAGCTGAAAAGCGCTGGGTCAAGCTTTTTCATAATAAAAGGACATTAGACATTTCATCCAATGACAACTGAAGCTACAGGGTTTTTTTTTTAGCCAAAAAAAAGTTTCCATCCATCATATGGGCAGGACAAAACTTGTCAGAATTCCACAGGCATCTCTTATTATTACAAACAAGACAGAATTAGAACGTGGCAGCATATCTCTGAATAAGACTTCACAGTTAGGCAAACACTTATTTAAGTTACCTTATAAAATGCTTTTGATTCTTTTTCTTAAACTTAAGGAACCAAGAAGATGCATCAAGTAGTGCTATATCACATTCCCACAAGACTGGAACTAATATACTTCCTTCTGAAACGACACTATGGCAAGCTATGTTGTCTGATGTTCTGCACAACTAATGGCATTTTTCTTCAAAGAAGGAGCAACCCTACTTGCCATTTCCAGGTAAATACATTTGCACTGCATTGCAAAATGAAATACTTCTCATGCTTGAGTACATACAAATACTGCATTTGGTGGAAAATCAATGTACATTTCCATGCCTGAGCAGTTTATGGATAAGGTCGGATGGAAGTGCTAAGGAGAATGTGAGTCTAGTGGAAAGTTTAGTCTTGTAATTAAAGAACCCTAAAGAAGAGGTTGTACAACTGCCTCTTTACTCAGTCTATCAAAAACATACAATCAAAGCTGCTCAAGTGCTTGTCACAAAATAGCCGCAGAAGATCAAACAAAAAAATACAGGATAAATTATGTTTTATTGTTTAAATCTGAATTGTACAACATCTAGATGAACAGCTCCCTGGTCATAACAATCAGAAAACAAGAAACTAAAATAACCTTGTTCCCCAGCTTCCCAAGAAGGTGTAATTGAAATCAGTATATTGGAGTTTGAGTGCTCTAAACTCTGCTGTGGTCACGTACTCTTACCGAGCACTGTAGTAAGAGTATAACTTTAAATGGTAATGGTTTCTTGTCCTTTCTTAAGCAACCTCCTAGAAACCAGTACTTGGCTTGTCATTTCCATAAGTCAACAGAAAAAAAGACCCCTGAAAACTTGGCACAGAAATTTTGTGGTGCAATGCATATTGCTTTAAGTTAAAACAAAAAATTACCTGGCAAGGAAAAAAAGAGAAAGCGTAGCATTAAGCACTAGAAATAACAAACACAGGGCAAGATGAATAGAAGCTAAATATTAGAATTTGAGACTAACAGATTAGTAAACAGACCTAGATGTTAATTCCAAGAAGTTTTTCTTTGTTTTGTTTACAAGAAGCCCCGATTATCACATATTCTGAGTTGAGGTCAGGTGTTTACTTGTACAAGACAGTTCAAAAAAATATTTGAAGTGCACTTCATCTTCATTGATCTACAATAACCACTGTGAAAATAATTACAGCGGCAAATGCAATTATGCTTGCATAGTATAACTTTTCTGCAACTCAACCAAATATTTTTGACCTATTATTGTGGAAGTTTCAAAATATAGTTAACATCAAGCCAGCAAAATTTTTAGCATGCCAGCAAAAACCTACTTCAACTATTGTATGTGACCGTAGACAAAATCTACCTTAACATTGCAACCTGCCACAGAAAATCAAGATTATGTTTTGACTGAACGAGGGCTCTGACCAATTCAACAAGAGTGCAAGTTCCATTCACTGTAAGTAATAAGTAAGTATTGGATGCACTACACTGAAGAAGCAATTATTACATAAGGAAAAGATAACTCAGGCAGCAGTCAAGTCACAGCAGCATCAAAGTCATCAGGCTTCGAATAGTAAGTCTGTTTCTCTGCTTCCAAGTGAACCCAAATTCATTACCACTACAAGGTATATTTCTGTTGCCCCCCCTTAAATATAGGTATATTTATATCAAAATTTAGTTTAAACTTCACTTCATTAAACATTGTCCCAATTTTTACATTATGTTACTGGTAAATCTTAGTTGAACAACCAACCTTAAGAAACGTTAAGCCTTCCCTCATTGCAGTGCTATTTATTTAAAAAAAAATCATGGCACATTCAGAAGTAGAAAAAACGCTCAGCAGTAAGTGCAGGATTTTTTAGTAAGAGCTCTAATATGGATGCATTTCCATCTCATTAAGTTTTTACTTTTTTACAGTCATGCTCACTATACAGCCACACTGCAATCATTGTCAAATGGTATTAGATAATGTTTTCAGGATGTATTAAAAAAATATTTTACATAATATTAAAAATTTATATATTTTTACATATTTAAATAAAAATATTTATAAT
>NW_010322782.1:0-7927 GCF_000700745.2 Antrostomus carolinensis
AGTCTAACTGTGCCAGAGGAGTGCCCTAGAGAATCTGTCTCAACCTTGTCAGCCCCAACACCTTGGATGTGTGTCCACAAGGGTATAAAACAATACAGGGACATTGGAGAAGCAATAGATAAACATAAATAAGCTGATTTATTGTGAAGTTTCAGGGGCCAGAACTGCTTTGCTGCATCACTTTCAAATCCAACTAAGCTGTAAAATATCCACAGTGGGTTTTCTTGGAGAACAAGGGAAGAGGCTGCAAGGCTGGAAGCACAGTGTACATCTCGGTGACCTTCTGCACCAGACCTGGGGGTGACAGCCCTCCAGTGAGTGCAGGGACTGATGGTGGAACCAGAGCCCCTAAGGTTTGAGGCATCTCCATGAACAGAACCGGTATTGCAATATCCCCAGCAACCTGTTCAGCTAGTGAATTTCCTTTTCTATTGAAAAAGATGTTAAAAGTCCTTTTTATTTCACATATAAATATTGCTTCATTAATTTCTGACTGACGGGTGTTGGTTTTATCTTTCTCCGGCATATGGAAGAGCTGTGTAATATCAAAGATCTGCTGTGCAGGTAATTCATACAGCTAATCCACTGCAGCATTTCTGCAGGGACTACATTTGCTGTACCAAAATTTTTATCACTTCAGATGAAGTTTTGAAGAAAATAACCTGGTGGTATGAGTTCATTCTGCTGTAGATGGGCACGGTCTTCTCAACAGCAACCTCTCGAGAACCCTGTTTTGCCATCCAGGGTTAGATTCACCCTTTTGGCTTTTCACTATAACCCAGTGATTCTTTGGTGTGGGGAGGAGGAAAATATTTTTTGCATGTAGCATAGAAAATTAATCACTGAGTGCTCACACTTTGCTGCAAGACCCCAGTGTCGCTTGTCTTCCAGAAATGACCATGTGTTGCTTTGAGGATGTAGCCATCACAGGAGGGTCATTTTGCCCCAGGGACTCGCTACACCCATATTTTGCTCGATGTAGTGATTCCTTCACACAGACTCTTTATAGAATCATAAAATCATGGCATGGTTTGGGTTGGAAGGGACCTTTCAAGGTCATCTAGTCCAACCCCCCTGCAGTGAGCAGGGACACCTTCACTAGATCAGGTTGCTCAGAGCCCGTCCAACATGTTTCCAGGGATGGGGCTTCTACCAACTCCCTGGGCAACCTGTGCCAGTGTCTCACCACCCTCAGTGTAAAAAATTTCTTCCATATATCTGGTCTAAATCTCCCCTCTTTCAGTTTAAAGCCATCACCCCTTGTCCTATCACTATAGGCCCTACTGAAAAGTTTGTCCCCACCTTTCTTATAGGCCCCCTTCAAGTATTGAAAAGCCAATCCCTTGACTTAATTTGGGAACTTCTTATCTGTGATTGCCCTCTCTGGTAATTTCAAGAATGGCATCAACCTTTGGCTGCTCTGTCCAGAAAGAGTTCTTCAGACAGTTTCCAAATATCTGATTGTGGGAGGCTTTGGAGAAAGGGCACTTGGTGTGTGCCCATTGCAGATACGGGCACCAACTAATGGGATCTCCCCCAGTCCAGTACAGCTGTTCTTGCACTCCTAGGAGTAAAACACAGACCCCACTTTACACCAGATTATCCAATTTTAAGGCACTGAATGACACTGAATGAACAGCCACTGTATTCTCTACCCCCAGAAGAAAGCTCTGTGTTTGTGCAGAAGCCAGGAGGGCAATTAATTTCCTGCAGAGTTTCCAGCCCTGGCACCACAGCATAGGGCTTCTTTCAGGATCTGGCTGCATCTCACCGGCTGCGGGTGAAAACAAATGTCAAGTTTTGCCTGGAGGTAAAGGAAAGGGATGGTGTGAGCCAGCAAAACTCTGCAGATCAAGAATCACAGCATTGCCTCGATTGGAAAAGACCTTTAAGATCATCCAGTCCAATCATTACCCCAATCCTGACAAGTCCCCTATGACTAACCCATGTCCCTCAGCACTGTGTCTACACGACTCTTCAATCCCTCCAGGGATGGGGACTCCACCACTGCCCTGGACAACCCCTTCCAATGCCTGACAACCCTTGCAGCAAAGAAATTCTTCCTCACATCCCATCTCAACTGCCCTTGGGGCAACTTGAGGCCATTTCCTCTTGTCCTGTCCCTTGGTCCTTGGTTGAACAGACCCACCCCCACCTCTCTCCACCCTCCTCCAAGGGACTTGGACAGAGACATAAGGTCTCCCCACAGCCTCCTTTTCTCCAGGCTCAACAACCCCAGTTCCCTCAGCTGCTCCTCAGAAGGAAGAAGCTGCTGCAATTAAAAACAGGAACATGTTTGTACATTTTGCTACTTCCCCAGCTAAGCAGCAGCAATAAGAGGCAAAGCAACAGCCAGGATATATTTTCTCATTGGCTTTGCACCTTTATTGAGTATTTGCTGCCTCCTGGTGCCTGCGAAGCAAGGAGCTGGAGCAGCACTTTTCTGTGCAGGCAATTCTGGTAGCGAAGGTGAGAGGCACGAAGCTGTTGGAGATATGGAAACATCAGCTCATGACCCAACACACATCCAGCCTCAAATATTTTATGTTATTTGATAGCAATTTTTGCCAGACTCCACTGTGGATGCTCTTAGGAACCAGGAGCTTATCCACTTCAGCACACATAGGTGCACCTACAGAGAAAGGATTTTTTTTCATAAATTCAGATAAAATTCAGATTTTTTTATAAATTCAGAGGCACAACCTTCCCAGTGCAGAGAATTTCCTGTATGAGCAAAGTTTTCTCAGGTGTGTAAATATTTTTGAGGTGTTATTTCAGTTAATAACAATGTGATATATTTAAGTTAATAATGTTAATTCCAGAAGCCTTTTGTAGCCCAGCTAGGGAGAAAATGTACCCATCTCAAGTAAGGGTTTTCCACTTGCAGTGGGCACTCGAGTCTCATCCTGTTGACTCTTTGCCCTTTCCTATGCTTTGGTTGAATCTTCTTCAGAACATAAACATGGTCAAGAAATGACCAGTCACCAGCTTCAAAACTCCTGCTATTTAAAAGGTGCATGCCCCAGTGGGGTGGTTTTTGTGCTTGACATTTACGTCTGAGCTTGAGCAGAGCGGCGCGTGGCTCGGCAGATGGACACAGACTCATTGGGTCATGTTGCAGCAACATTAATAGAGAAACTGAATGCACTGCAGAAGAGAAAATATCAATTCAGAGAGAAAATATAACTTGTCTTCTCTTAAGTGAGGAAACAGCCATCCTGGTGTCTTCTGCTCCATGCCCCATCGTACCACTGGTTTGTCCTCACATCTCACTGCTGTAATCCCTTCTCTATGGCCAGGAGATGGTTCATGGTTTTCCCTTGGGACTTCTTCTGAAGAAAATCTTTACAAGTGTTATGTATTTTCTTTCTTTCTTTCTTTCTTTCTTTCTTTCTTTCTTTCTTTCTTTCTTTCTTTCTTTCTTTCTTTCTTTCTTTCTTTCTTTCTTTCTTTCTTTCTTTCTTTCTTTCTTTCTTTCTTTCTTTCTTTCTTTCTTTCTTTCTTTCTTTCTTTCTTTCTTTCTTTCTTTCTTTCTTTCTTTCTTTCTTTCTTTCTTTCTTTCTTTCTTTCTTTCTTTCTTTCTTTCTTTCTTTCTTTCTTTCTTTCTTTCTTTCTTTCTTTCTTTCTTTCTTTCTTTCTTTCTTTCTTTCTTTCTTTCTTTCTTTCTTTCTTTCTTTCTTTCTTTCTTTCTTTCTTTCTTTCTTTCTTTCTTTCTTTTCCTTCCTTCCTTCCTTCCTTCCTTCCTTCCTTCCTTCCTTTAAGAATGTATTAATTGCTTTTGAATACCAGGAGGGACTAGGAGATACTGTTTGATTGGAGAAAGATTTATGATGCAATTGCAAGGCTAGCAATGTACCCTTGTATAGTTTTAACTCATCTGCAACAAGAGCTTTGCAAAGGCTGACGGCCTTCTCTGCATTTTATGATGGGATAAGCGAGGTGTGGTGATTTCATTAAGTTTTCCCTGAAACAAGATGTTAAGAATGGAATCCTATCCCCTGGGCCCCACTCCTCTGCCTTGAGCTCAGCAACACCAGTGAGATCTTCCAATATTAAACTAGAAAGACTAGATATAGGAAGAATTTTTTTATTATTAGGGTGGTGGAACACTGGCACTGGTTGCCTGGAGAGGTGGTAGAAGCCCCATCCCTGGAAACATTCAAGGCCAGGTTGGACGGGGCTCTGAGCAACCTGATCTAGTTGAAGATGTCCCTGCTCACTGCAGGGGGGTTGGACTAGATGACCTTGAATGGTCCCTTCCAACCCAAACCATTCTGTGATTCCATGAAACCATTCATATTATATGTCTAGTTCATCTCTTAAACTAATGACAGCAAAGTTATCCTGACACCTCAGGTAAAGACTCCTTCCAGGATGGCACAGCAAAGGCAAAACTCCAGACTTTAAAAAACTCAAAGGGTTTTCTAAGTCAGTGGATGCTCCTACACCAGTGACCTCACTTGCTCTAACTATCTCATCCTAAAGCTCTCATGGATACATGAACACCATGTCTTCTCCTTTATGGAGAAGGTCAGTTGCAGTGACATGGTTGAAGTAGACCAAGAGGAAGTGGCCTCAAGTTGCGCCCAGGGCAGTTGAGATGGGATGTGAGGAAGAATTTCTTTGCTGAAAGGGTTCTCAGGCATTGGAAGGGGTTGTCCAGGGCAGTGGTGGAGTCCCCATCCCTGGAGGGATTGAAGAGTGGTGTAGACATAGTGTTGAGGGACATGGGTTAGTTGGAGACTTGTCAGTGTTGGGTTCATGGTTGGACCTGATGATCTTAAAAGTCCAACCGATGCAATCCTGTGATTCTGTGATTACATTTGATGGAAAGCAGAGTCAGGACATTATTAACTATCTTGATGTAAGTCAGGCACTGATTTGATCCCAGTGTCAGTGGAGCACAGTTTGATTTTATGTGGATAAGATAGAAATGGAAAAAGAAAAAAAAAAATCTTAATTTTTTTTAAAAATAAAGCCTTCAAAATAAGTAAAACCTGCTTGGCTCTAGTTGTCACAAAGAGACTTGGGATGACACATAGCTCACTCCTACTGTCCCTGGAGATGCTACAGACGAAAATATATGTTTAGTGTTTAAAATGAAATTAATTTCATTAAAGGTCCTCTTTCCCAAGCTGTTATCTGAAGGTACATTTTGTGGGCTTTTGGTTTCATAGCAAGTTTTGAGCCATTGATTCTTTACATCAAGCTAGAATTTCAACATAGATTTCCAAGATGTTGTCATAGTTTTAGTGGAAAAGAAAATAATGCTGTGATTTGCATGGAAAGTAGATGTAAAGTCCTGATGGAATCACAGAATTACTGACTCACCTTGGTTGGAAAAGACCTTTAAGATGATTGAGTCCAACCATGAACTCAACACTGACAAGTCCCCTATGACTAACCCCTCATAGTCCCTCAGCACTATGTCTGCACGACTCTTCAATCCCTCCAGGGATGGGGACTCCACCACTGCCCTGGACAACCCCTTCCAATGCCTGATAAAGAAACAGGGCAGATACCTCCACACCGAATATCAGCACGAGGTGGACATTGCCCTTCCTCACCCACGGGGCCATACACAGCTCTGTGATGATAAAAGCTATCTCCAATGACCCATCTGAATGTCAAAGTGCACCTTTTGATAAAAAATAGGTTATTTGGTCTTTGCAAGGTTTCATATTGTTTGCCTTCAGAGTGGCCCAAAGCCAGCAGCGGGTGGCAGCCGGAGGGCTGTGCCTAGAGAGCCCATTTGCTAATAAGATCAATGTTACGTTTTCATTTAATGGGCTGCAAGAGAGCACTTTGCTGAAGGGCTGTGCTTGAAATCAGTGTTGCCAGGAGGTGGTCATCGTGTAAAAGCCCAAGTCCTTTGTTCCTGATGTGGGCGACAGCTATAAATTGTCATTTAACTTGACAGCTCGGTTCCTATTGTTCCCTTTTTAAAGATCAGTCAAGGTAAAGCTCTAGTTGAAAAGCCAGGATAACACAAGGGAGAAGGCAGACAAGGTCAAAGTCAAGGTCAAAGACATTCCCCACGCCCTTCTCTTGACAATAGGGCAATTTTATTTCCATGCTCTCAGTGGACAACGCTGTTTTATATCCTAATTTTAGCTTCCTTTTAGCTAGTAGACAGTGAATCTTATTATGCACTGGCTAAATAGGAATTGTGCTCACACAAACCCCACTTGCATTTTGCAGATACTTCCTCCTTCCTATTCAATACACAATCCTATCTCCTCATGTTATTATTTTACAGTTAGGAAAATGAGTAGCAATAAAATTTAATTTTGGATCACCAGACCTCAGACCTTCTCTTGTTTTATGATATTGCCAGTGGGAGCAGAGGAGCATCATGCTGATTGCTTGGAAAAAAACACAGAGCATTGCCACGAAGGGCTTTGTGGAGGTTTCTGCAGATGCTATCACAGAGATAATCCCAGGCAGCTTCCCCCCCCTCCTCCCTTTTCAGCTCTGGTCTGGTTTTTATGCAGTCCCTTCTTCTGCATAAAGCAATCTTTGACTCAAAATCTCTCCCAGCTGGTTGGGGAATAATTTCTGATCATTGTCCCCAGATTTGTCATGCAAACGCAGCGTCTCTGCCGTGCCAGGCGAGTGGCACGTTCCTCCTTCCCCTCACCCAGCATTCTCTAGAGAAAAGAAAATATTTTAAAGATATTTTGAAGATGATATTTTGAAGACAATATTTTGTCCATTTTCCTTACTCTGGGGGAAGAACGGATCATTTCTATTTGTCTGTGATTGCATCTTCAGTGTCCCGTTTTGTGCAGGAAAACATCAGATTTCCTTAATATTCATTTTATTTGCGGAAAAAAAAAAGCTTTTCCTTTGTCTCCCATAGAACAAAGAAATGCGAACACACTATTTAAACAGCGAGGGCTAAGCCCATCCCCAGGGTAAAGGCGCTGCCTTAATGGGGTTACACGCAGAAGAAATTTGGCTCCAAGTGTGTAATCACTGCCTGAATTAATGAAAAAAGGCTTTCTTTGGAACAGGCTGAATAGCCCAGCTGCAGCAATTATCTCGTCACTCATCAGAATGACGACAAAATTAGTTCCAGATATAAAACCAGACAACGGAGGCGAGACACCTAGTGTGTATTTATTTTCCCAGTTAATGACACTTGAGGTTGCCTTTCTGTCCCCATCTGTTTCGTGCAGCTTGTGCCGCACGCTTGCGGCTGACAGCAAAGCGCTGGGGGTTCATGCACGGCGAGATGAGGACCTGGATGTTGGTTTGGGCAAATTCACTCCTTTTTCAGGATCTGCTGCTGTCACCGAAATCAGGAATGAACTTTGTAACACCAATATAGTCTTAAGAAGCAGAATTCTTTATTGTGGTGCTGGATGTATGGGGAATCGTTCCACCTATCGTGCATACTCACTTGTCTCTCCACAGAAGCTTTGTACTATCAGAACATGCATATTCATTACATTTCCAAGAACCCATTAATATATAAATGTCCTTTTCGTATGTGCAATGGAATCTCTTGTTGGTCTTCCGGGGTCCTCTGGTGGTCGTTGAAACTTTTGTCGCTGTGCCCTTCAGTTGAACTTCTGTTCATGCTTAGTTCATCTTTTGGCCTCTTTACAAAACTTCTGCCTCCACAACTCTGGTTTATTCTAACATCGCTACCTTATCTACCCTATTTTAAAGATTCATAAAATAGTTAGGTTGGAAAAGACCATTACGATTATCTAGTCCAACTGTAAACCTGGCATTGCCAAGTTCACCACTAAACCTTGTCACCAGGTACCACATCTACATGTCCTTTGAATACCTCCAGGGAAGGTGACTCCACCACTGCCCCGGGCAGCCTGTTCCAATGCCTGACAACCCTTTCGGTGAAGAAGTTTTTCCTGATATCCAATCTAAACCTCCCCTGGTGCAACTGGAGGCCATTTCC
>NW_010322782.1:8087-8993 GCF_000700745.2 Antrostomus carolinensis
CTCTTCGCCAGGCTCAACAACCCCAGTTCCCTCAGCCACTCCTCAACTCTCCTTATTATCTATTTCAGACTACAAACGTGACTAGCCCTGGCTGGTATGTAACTATCCTTCAATGTCACATTGTTTAAGCAGAAGGGGATGTTCTCTCGGAATAGTATCACTGCAGCTCCATCTCAGCTCTCCTGGCTGGTCCCCAGCTCATTACCTCTGCAGGCAGCTCCTGCCTTTAAAATGGAAATCCCAGCCTGGTTTTAACTGGGACAGAGTTGGGTTTCTTTTTAGTAGCTAGAATAGCGCTGTGTTTTGGTTTCAGTGTGGGATTTGTTGAGCATCCAGAGTCTTTTGCACAAGAGCATTGGGACTCTCACATCCCTGCTGTGCTCTCCTGAGCCTGGGATGATGGATTTTGCTTCCTGACTCATATCTGTGATCTGGCTCACAGGCATCCTCCTCCTTTCATAGAATCATATAATGGTTTGGGTTGGAGGGGACCTTAAAGATCATCTAGTTCCAACCCCCCTGCCATCAGCAGGGAAACCTTCCACTAGACCAGGTTGCTCAAAGCCTCATCAAGCCTGGACTTAAACACTTCCAGGGAGGGGGAAGCCACAACTTCCTTCGGCAATCTCACCCTCACACCAAACAATTTCTTCCTCACATCTCAGCTCCATCTCCCCTCTGACACTTTCAAGCCACCACCCCTTGTTCTGTCACTCCCTGCCCTTGTAAAGGTAGGTAGTGTGGCCAAGTTTTTCCCTGTGGTCAGTTCAGGGTGCTTTGACTTCACCAATCTCCCTTATGTGTTCAGTACTTGCATAGGCAGCCCCGAGCCAGAATTAGGTTGTATTCTGTGTTTTGGGGGACTTTTAGCTGGTGGACTGTATTGGGTTTGCATGGCAAGGTTTT
>NW_010322783.1:0-4990 GCF_000700745.2 Antrostomus carolinensis
CATGGATTCCCAGAGGTGTTTCTCTAGTGCTTGTTGGACGAGCCTGGGGTGTCTCCACCTTGGAGTGAGGGAAGCTTTTCGCTCTCAAAATGTGGCCCCTTCCCCCACTACCAAAAATGCTCCCCTCCCCCGCTCCACACACACAAAAACCCAACACAGCTACAATAGTAATGAGCAGTGCGACATAAGCAGAGAACCTGACAGGTTCAGTTTACAGTAGACTTGGGGATGTCAGGAACCACTGGAAGGTGCATTCATTGCAGGGCTCTGCAGGGCCTGACAAGGTGGGGATCAAAGTATCCTCTCTTTTCTCAAAATTATGAGACATTTGTTACTACTAAGATGAAGGTTAGAATGAGGAGTAGGATTAGCTGTAGGGTTTGGAACTGTAGATCTTGAAGAACACAAATTGCTGCTAGCAATATTTGAAGATGCGTTATTTTCTGTTCTACTATAGGGCAAGTATGGGTATGGCCAATGTGTGTCAAGATCCGTGTTATTTACCATGTGCTGCTGCCCAAGAACATTAGGAGACTGAAGTCTATAGGTGTTCATAACAAGGTAACAGTTAGGGTTAGGTTAGGAATCCAAATATTGAGGAACCTATATTGCTACTGGATGCTGCCCAGCCCTCAGTATTAGGAATAGGGCTGATACCCTAGTTATGGTGGGGTATGAGTCTTACAGTTATAATTAAGATAGGAATAGGGATAGACTCAGGAAATCTAAAGCCTAAAGAACTGAGTTGTTACTGAAGTTGCAAGAACTGCAGCATGCTGGTATTAATAATGATCAATTCTGTCTTTCTATTCAGCATCTGGGTTCTCTGCTTAGGAGTATGGATACTGGATGAACTGCTTTTTTGCAAGGCCTGCGGAGCTAGGAAGGGTAATGATGTCAACAGTCGCAAGTATCTTTATTTTTCTGTTCTGCTACAGGAACATGACCTTAGTTTTATCTCTAGATACTATAAGGGTGAGAGAGAAGATGAGGTTTAGAATTTGGGATTCAAAGCAGCAGAGTGACTTTGCTGCTGGATATACAGACAAAAGAAAAGGGCTGGTGCTGTTAGGGGCCTACACTCTGTTTGCTTCTGCTGCAGGGATTAATTAATGGGATACAAGAAAAGGCTGGTGGCTGGTCAGGAACTGAAAGTTTGAGGAGCTGTGTTTATGGTCTGTTTTGATGAAGTTCTAGGGCTTCATTATAAGTATTGTTAAGGTAATGTTTCAGAATCTGTTGTGTTCTGAGACAGATTTCTTAACAAAGCTGAACTTCCCATTGACTGAGGATGAACAGTAGCACTAACACATGCTAATGTCTGTGTTCCCTTAGTAGAGCTACTGTCACGGCCCACACAAGCAAGGCTATTGTCCACACTAGTGTTGGAGGTAAGATTAGGTAAGACTACATCTGTGTCACTCAATAAAATGGGGTCAAGGACCTCTCCTATGCCAAGTGGCACAGATTCACCCTGTCCATGTTACATTGTACTTAACTGAGGTCTCCCTAGGGGTCCACGGTGTCACCTGTGGCCTTTGAGAGTACTTTTTTTTCTAGAGGCACTGAATCAAAAATTGTGATTTGGCACCTCTAATAAAGCAAGGGCTGTGTTGCAGCCCATCAGACTGGTATTTTCATACCCTGAAGCTGAGATGGTGCATGTCCTAGACTGTAACATGAGGAGTGGTTGTATGTCAAAGTGTTTGAGGGTGCAAAACCTCTTGCAATAAAGCTAGAGGACTATGGAGGGAGACAAACTGGTGTAGTTTTGTCCATTCTGCCTCCAAATCATGCCTGAACAGGGAGTATTGAATGACATAGGCCAAAATCCTGCTAAGGAGCCACCACTAAGAAGACGGCCAGTTCACCAAGTGCAGGGTTCAAAGTCATTGCCTGGCTCTCATTTTTTTGGCAGGACAGACAGCCTGGGTGTGGATGCTGCAGTCCCACAGCCTTCAGCAGCAGCCTGGTGTCAACAGGGAAAATGTTCTTCCCCTTTACAAAAGGGTTGGAGTCTTTCCTGTGGTTATGGTAAAGGCTAAGGTTTGAGATGCTGCTAGCACTTGGAAATTAAAGCTTAAAGTGCTGATGTTACTGCTGGCTCTTTCAGAGTAGATGGCCTGATACAGATGGGACTCCATTCTTTGTGTGGTCTTTTCCTGTACACAGGAGTTCCTTGATTAAAAATAAAGTGACATTTAGGCTTTAACATCTGGGAGTTTCAAGAACTGATTTTAATGCTGGATGCTAAAAGGCCCACTTGTGCCAGCAGATATCAGTGTTGCAAATTTTCTTTCTAAGAGCTAATTGCTCAGCTGTACGTCAAGTCAGGGTTAGAGTTTAAGAATCAAACTTGAAGACTCAAGCATGCTGTTGAATATTGCTGGGCACATGAACCTAAGAAGAGCTCTGCTCTTTATAGGTGCCAGTGCCCTATGGTCTTTTCTACAGTGGGCTCAAACATGTCCTTGACACTAAGATTTGCATTTGAGAATCCCAAGTTTCGGAAGTCCAGTATATTTGCTGGATGGTCTGAGGCTTGAGGGTAAATACGAGGTCTGATAGCAATATTCACTTTATGCTTCTGAGGGCATCACTGGATCCCCTTGGTATAATTATAACTGCATTTAATGTCACAGTTAAAGTTGCTGTTATGTTTCAGAAATCAAAAGGTTCCAGAGTGCAGCTGGACACTGCATAGTCCATGGTGCTGGGAAGGCTGATGTCTGCAGTGGACAGTGCCTCTCTTCTACTGCGAGTAGAGATAGGTCCCCTCAACACAATCAGGTAAGGGTGTGGTTTTGTAATCTAAAGTTTCCAGAGCCCAATTTCAACTTGAACACAATAGAGTCTGCAAAGTTTGGAAAAAGGATGGTGGCAAATGCAACAAACACTTTTTTTTCTTTCTTTTCACTGTAGTAACAGTTTAGGTGTTGTAAGTAAGGTTAGTTTGACAGCTGACATTAAAGTTAGTCTTTGGAAATATAAATCTTGAGAATACCAGGGCATTTATGAATTTTGGAGAAACTGCAGAATTATGAAAAGGCCAAATGTCAATATGCTCCATTCCTACACAAAATGAGCATGTTACAGTGTAGGAGGAAAGGCCCCGCAGTTTTATTTTGCAGTGTACTGGGGCATCTGCTAGAATCCTGCACATCCACCCTAGCTGGGACTACAAAACCCTGTTAATTTTTATCTTCTCCTGCAAAGAAAGGACAGAATTTAATGCAGCAGCCGTGTTAAATGAATATAGTAGCTAACCTCCATGCATTGAAAGAGTCAATGGGCTATTTTACTTTCCTATCAATGCTGTAAATAAATGCATACTGAAAAAATGCAACAAGAACTGTTGCATAAGAAAGGGGCAGAACACAACATTTTCACTGTCTGAGTTGTTTTTATATAAACACTAACCTTAGTGACAATCTGGTGGAACAGCATGTTGTGACCGATTCGTACTGCTGACTTTCAAACACAGAGCAGGTTTTGCTGTTCCCCTGTGCAGCCACATACACATACAGGGAGCAGCCTCCCACGTGCATCGTCTCTTACAAAGCTGTCCATCCTGCCTGTCTCTTTTCAGTAGACCCTGCTTTCAGTGCAGTATCAAAAAGGACAAATCTCTTACATTGTAAGATTCTTTCAAGTAGGCTGAACTGAAAAAATAAACCCACACTGATTTGATGTAAGTTTGGCGCTAACTGTAATGTAAGTGAGCTAAGAAGTCAGGTGTATGGTAATAAAAACAATATAAACAAGTAATACAGTGGTAAATGTTTTGTATAAGCCTATAACCAGAATGGAAGCTATAACTGTCAACCAGTAATGTTTTGCGAAAAGGACTTTTAATAATAATATTTACCCTTATTGCTCCATAAATTCCCTTTTTCCCAGGCACTTTCCTAGGGCACAAGATGAGGAGAGATGCTAGTGCTCTCTTTCTCCATAGACACAAATGAGTACAATAGCAGTAGGTTATATTCATTGGAAGAAACTTGGCCCAGCACAGCCCAATGCCCTGATGCTATGCATTAGAAAATGCTAGCTGCTTACTCCTTAGAAAGGAATGTAAAGGCCATCTTTTCCCACTGGAAATTACTGGTTTATTTCATAGGAAAGATTTTTTGCTACTGTCATCAGTTAGTATGACAGACAGGTTAGAGTGCTTTCAAGTGTGCATGCATGCAGGTTTCCCTGTCCAAAACCTTTTGGGTTTGAAGAGAGCAATCTACAGAGTAATGGAAGTGCACACCTCGGGCTCCTCTCCCTCAGTAACCTGCATTCACCAATTTCCACGTCTTATCCTCACGGGCTGTTCAGGGAAGCTGCAAGAAGCAGAAGATGATCTGCAAAAGAAGAAGAGGCTGAAATACCACTGATTTCACAAACACCTCCGTACGATCATAGGCATCCTTGAGCAACTGAATGTGTAGCTGATGGAAAGGGTGTTAGGAATCAAATCAATATTACATGGCACAGTGCTCCAAAGAACAAATCACCATTTTTAATACATGGCATGGCACGAGCAAATTTTTTTTTCCTCCTTTCTGGATGAATAAAAAAAGGTGAAGGCATTTGTATGGCTGTATATCACCGCACAGAAATTCAAAGTCCCAACTCCAAGCCAGTTCAAGCATAAATATGAGACGGCACTGTCGAGTCTCTTAGCGTGTCACCTACATTCATTTTTTAAAGATGGGCAATTAAAGACAATTCTATTTTCTTCAAGGCTACAGAATATTCACCTACCCAGACCTACCGCGCACGAACAACACACGCTGCTGTTTCAGCCACGCACGCCGACACCGCATCCACCGCCGCCAGCCCCGAATGCCATTACGCGCTCACGCTGCTGCCTCACCCGCACTTCGGCTTCGGCTCCTCCTCCCCCTCCCGTCCTCTCCACTGCCGGGTGTCCCTCTGGGGGGACAACCCCTTCCCTGTGCGGCAACCCCCTCCACACCGCCGCCAGGACCCAGCGCCA
>NW_010322784.1:0-11499 GCF_000700745.2 Antrostomus carolinensis
GGCCTCTAGCCAGGGTCAGCCCACCACACAGGCAAATGAAAATGCTCACACATAATTTTTCAGGTACTCTGTCAGAAACTAGACTTTTAAAAATATATTATTGATTTTTAATAACTGCCTGCTGATATATTTTTGTCTAATTATGTATTACAAGAAGAAATTTATTTTTTTCATTCAAAATTCCAAACTATATGCAGGGTTTCTTTGTTTAGCAAAACCATTTTATTTAAGCTAAAGTCTATCTAATCTATCAGCCACAAGTTGGAATCGTAATACCTTCCCTAAATTTATGAATAAAATACTGCTGTAGAGAGATTTTCACATATGAATTGCCAGCACCTGTAAAAGCAGGAACATATGTTGGATGTTTAAGGTAAACTGTGTTTAAAGTGAAAATACCCTCCAAAATGTAATAGTACAGTATTTACTATTTTTTCATCATGCAAATGTACAAAGATGATAAATGGCAGTGTTACAATGGAGCAATAATATTTCCAGTATTTCCAATACAAAATGATGGAAATAAATTTTTAGTATTTTTTATAATTTAATTTAATGTCCAGTTCAGGAAATAATTGACCATATGATTAAGAAGGTAAATAGTCCCGCTAGGTTCATTTGGACTATTAATTGATTCAAAGTTCATGAAATACATAAATGTTTATGTGATAGCATCTCTAGACAGAAATAAAATAATCTGGCAATAAATTGTCACTTTAAAATTATGTAGGTATTGAAGTAACTCATTAAGAGAAGAAAAGAGAGACTAGAGGCAAGCTGTCCTGAGTGTATGCACAGGTGCATAGATGGCAGAATTGGTAATTTCACAACTGTGAAATTACATTCTTCTGCCTTTAATCCTGGTTTGAATGAGCAGACACCATGTGTTGATGCTTCCTCATTTATTACTCTTTTGGATTTAAAGGACATCTTATTTACGTGAGATGTTGTGACACCTTCTATTCAAGTACATTAAGTATTAAAGGAAAAATATTAGGATGTAATTTTTGAGACCTTGTTCTTTAATCTTGTTTTGAGTGAGAAAAATATTGGTTATAAACAGCTTGGAAGAGCTCTTATGTAAGCCCTCATTAAGCTTGAATCTCTGGGAATTTGGCTTCTGTTTTACCTTCATCGCAATCATTCTCTGCTACTAACATGCACATTCCAGTTGAGTGTGTCAAATGCAGTCGATGGTCTGTATTGTGTCCTTGCTTGTACTCTAAACCTGCTTGTGATTCTGCTGTATACCAAATTCAACATGATTGGTATTCAGTGCTTAGGCAGACCTGTGGTTAAATGTATAAGAACATGGAAGTGTCTATTGTCTGTAAACAGGTAATCTCCTTAGGTGAATGATATTCTATGCTGATGATGCTGGTGTTCTTGCAATGCCTGCATTACTTCAAGTTGCATACTTTCTGTGAATGTGTATTCCATGTTAGTAATTTCTGCTTTTAAGGTTCTTTTTGTAAAGTCTCAGGCAGGTGGTACATGCAGAATAACTAAACTCAGACTTTATTTTGTATTAGTAAATTAAATTAGTTAAATCCCTAAATGCTTGGTCTTGTTTGTCCTGTATAGGAGATTATACTGACTTTACTGCTGAAGCTTGGTGTTAAAAAATTTAAGTGACTGTAGAACTCTGCAGTCTAAAATCTATTGAAATTATGGCTTCTCATGGTTCTTCTGTGCAGAAGCAGGGATCCCAAAGTTCAAGTAACTAAAGTAACTACAAGATTTGACTAGATATCCCCCCCCCTCCCCCGCCTCCGTCTCCCACCCCTAAAGCTTTTATGTACGCATAAAGTGAATTACAAAGGTGTTACTTTATTTCACTTTTACAAATAGTCGAAGCTGAAGGATAAACATTATGTCTCGATTTTGCTGTAACATCTGCTGGGTAGGATACCTGTTGTTCCTTGGTTAGTCACTGAGGTTCTTTGACGGATTTGGGAAATATGACTCAAAGATTAGATTATATGAAATAGCTTGTCAACATCAGAGTAGTGAACCCCAAGTCTCTTCATTTCTTGATTGCATGAATTAGACATGGATACAGCAGGCCGTCAGACTTATTTTAGCGCAGAAGTGGCAATAATAATAGCCTAATTTTAAACATATTAAATAATCATTAAAATCTGGGAATTTCATCATGCTTGCAATCAGTGTTTTCTCATCAAAACCTGAAAAGAAAATTACATGGGATAAATTGTTGGAGTCATCCTTGATTGCCAGCCTGTAGGACACTAGCTAA
The DNA here is from genome assembly GCF_000700745.2 of Antrostomus carolinensis. Lineage (NCBI taxonomy): Eukaryota > Metazoa > Chordata > Aves > Caprimulgiformes > Caprimulgidae > Antrostomus > Antrostomus carolinensis. The sequence goes on from NW_010322784.1 coordinate 2,258, forward strand.
GTTTATGGACTGTGAATGGTTGGACGAAGAAGAGTTTGAACATGGTTGAGCTGCAAAACCCCGCCTCAAGGAACATGTGTGGCATTAAAGGCTACTGCAGTGCATTAGCATGGAGCTGCACACCATCTCCCTCTTCATGCTTCCATGTCTCTTACCTCCTTGCTACCTTCTTCAGGATTCTGACCGTTCTCTAATCTAATAATATTGACTGATAGCAAGGAGTATATGTGGCTGCTCTCCACAGCAAACTGACCACAACTGTTTTCCCCAAGTCTTTAATGCTCTTTGGCCAAGTCCTAAAGTGGTGTCACTGTTCCATTTGATAAGTAATTACTATATGTTGTGTTTGATTAAAAAAGTATGGGTGGACAGTGGAAGGGATGACTGTATCTTTACATTTTTCTTGGTGCTGGACAGGAAGAGGGAGAAGATGATGTGGCTCTGGAGCACCCTGTAGTGCAGAGAGGAGTGGGTGCCTTTTTCCTTTGGCGAAACAACATGCTTGTGTAACAGGAGCTTATAGATCAGAGAGTACAGCCAGTGTATATCCATTTTTTGTATTCAAAAAAACCTTACCCTGTTCCTTGGCATAATACATGGTCTTTCTAGTGCGCTCACAGAAGCTGCACAAAGGTGTGTTTCAGAATGCAAACCAACTTCTATCAGGCTCTTGGGAACTAAGCAGGAGGTACGTGTCTTCTAGGGGAAAACAACCAGTCAACACATACACTTTCTGCTCATCTGTTGGCCTTAGAGGTGCCTGATTTTTTAATTTTTTTTTTCCCCCCTCCTTATTGCTTACCTGCTCGAAGGGTAGTTCATAAGCCCTGGGCAAACTAAACATACACACAAACTGCCCTCTTTGCTGAATTGATGATCAAATAGCTGTTGTGGTTGGGTTAGTTAGGTTGCAGTCACTGAAGGTCTCCATTGCACATTGCTAACAGGTCATGTCTTCATTCAAACTTGGTCCAGAGGCCTGATTTACCTTCAACCTTACATAGTCACACTTGGAATTAATAAGAATTTAGATTTAATAATGACTGATACCCATCTACAAAGGAGTGTCAGTGACTACACAGTCTGCAAGGTGATAACTGAGCCTTGCCTGCTTGTCAGGCTGGATTCTATCTGTCACTGTCAGGGCTCTTCCTCAAGTTATGTAAACCTACCTTTAAATTTCTGTCTATAGAATACTTAATGCTTATTATAAAGCTTGTGGAAGGAGGCATGCGAGACAGAAAGATTCACTTGGTGATTTTCTCTTTCACTATAGTTTTTTTTATACTATTCCTTGTACTATTCTACCTTATGATGATTTGGACTAAACCATGGGGTTTCATCATGTATAATGCAGTTTATAGAGCTTTAGCCTGTATCAGATGATAATGATAATTTTAGTTAGGAAGCAATTCACTGTTCCAGAAAAGCACACAGAATGATGAATGCTGATTGACCATTTTCCTCTTTTTTAAGCAAACAAAAAAATATCTTATATAAACAAGGTGGATATACAATATAAATTGTAAAGATAAGATATTTACTTTCCCTTCCCTTCTCTTGGAGAGTATGGACTAGCAGATCTTGAATATTTGGCATTTAGCCTGATGTTGAAAAAGGCCCCAGAACATGTCAGAAAGTATTTAATAGATGATTGCTGATGACCTGCTGCCAGTCAAATGTACAAAAACCAAACCAAGCAGGCAGAAAACCAAAAGACTCAATAGTTGTATCTGCGTCTTCTTAGATTACATTAGGCCAAATACTATATAGGAGGAGGGAAAAAGATGGAGTGGAGTGGAACTTTAAAACTAACAATTACTTGTTTGAGGGAGTTCCTAATTGTTGCCTGTATGTTTCTGGGATGTGCAGCAGAAATAAAATCCTGGTCCAGAATTTGTAGTTAGAATAAAAGGTTGGTTTTAACTTCACTGGAGTTTTGATGCCTGTGGAATGAAAATAATTCTGTAGCATTTGTGTGGTTTTAGGGGAGGGTTAGGAGACAGATTTTCAGACAGTAATGTTTTTTTCAATAATTATGTAAGGACTAGGATAAGTTATGGAAAAAATAATTTGGTATTTTGAAAAATAATAGAATCTGCTGTTAAATTGCTATTCTACAGTGGTTAACTTTTAAAAATAAGGTAGTTTACTGCATTTCAAATTGGTAGGGAGAGCATCTTGAAAGCAAACCTATAAGTTTGTATGTTAAAAGTAATAGCTTCGGATTTTCCCAAACATGATTCTTTTGATTTCTCCATCTACTCTCCAAAATGTAGCATACCTTCTGATGGATTTGTAGGGACTGTATTTGTCTTCAGAAATGTAATATTGTAAGATAAAAACCAGGGTCAATAAACATAAATTGGACAGTGGTCTGGGGACCAACTTGACCTAATAGTTTTCAGGAAGTCTTAAATGCTGAATAATTCTGTTAATTTGTGGTATTTACAACATGTGTGGCATCTCTTACAAGGGTATGCAACAAAGAACATGCTTTGGCTGCAGAAACAGGGTAATGATCTGAAATTCCTGAAAGATTTGCAAGGCATATTGTAGCTTTATGGTTTCTATCAGATTCAGTGTTATCTTCATTCTATTTTTATGAGAGATTTGGTTGGTTTGTTCTTCTAGTGTGTCTTCTTTTTTGTATATGTGTGTGTGTAAATGTTGTTGCATCACTTATATATGCCTGTAATACCTGAGTAGTCCCTGTTTTATCCTCCTTTACTGCAAATTTTTAATGACTCTTATGTTAAAATATTGAGTAAATTTCAAGTATTGCTGGATCAGAGTTTTTGAGACACATAAATTATTTTGTGTTTGGAAAGTCAGTTACAGCTGCTGCTTTACTGCCGGGCCTATTGGGCTTTGTGTATTTTCATTGTTAACATGCTTATGAAATAAAGCTAAATGTTCAGAAACTTGTCATTAGTCTTTCTTCTCTATATTAAACAAGTGTTGCTGTTGCCTTTTAAGGGAGAGTTGCGTATTGCTCCCTTGAAGGCACAGTGGAAAAATGGAAGGAATCAGTGGTCAGGAGAAGGACGATCAATTGATGCCAGATATCACAGGGAAGATACCTTCAGAAGGCTGAGACTGGTGAACTACTCCAAAAAGGATTAAAAGTGCCAGACGTTGGAAACTGTAAGCTCTCTGTATGCTTACAATGAGGTGCATAAAACATAAAACAGTATTACTTTGTATCGTCACTGTTTTACAAACTACTTTGTCATACCCACCCTGTGCTCCAAGAGAAAGCTTGTGGTCCCAGCTGTCTCATTGATCATATGCCACTAGCTGTTGCAGCACACACAATTGAATTGCTTTTCCCTCAGGGAAACAATGTCTCCAGGTGTGCTAATAATAAAATTAATAGCTTAGAGAAACTGCTTGCCACAGCAGCTGTGGCTCTACAATGAGAGGATCGATTTCAGTGTTTAACTGTCCTAATTCCATAGTGGATACCCGACTCAGCCACCGCTGAGATACATTCAGTCTCACAGTTAATCAATACATCCCTGATTTAAAACAAAGAGCCAAGATTCAGGATTAGAAGTCTTTCTGAATAAAAGGATGTAGGTTAAAACTGTCAACGCCCTTCAACTATTATCTTAACATAAAACTTAGGAGTGCTTTAGCTAGTGCCTCCAAAGGAAGTAAATGTAATACTACTGATTGTATCCCACTCATTTTGTGAAACATTCACTTGTAAATATTAGAATGTACAATGGCACTTAAGTCATCTTCAGCTGGCATTTTGTAGAGCTTCATGAACTTTAATTGTAATTGAGAATATTACTTCAGTGTGGATAATGTATGTAGTCATACACCATAGTTATTACTCTGTCACATAGTGATGCTGTCAGTAGCCACTGATTTGACTGCCAACAATGTGTCTTGAGGGGCACACGTGCTTTTGTGTTGGATTTTGAGATCATCTCAATTCTGAATGCTTATAAATGTCAAGGTTTTCCTGTATATGAAAGAAAATATGCATTCTTATAAGGGAATTGAAAGAGCATTACACATTACTGTGTGGGACAGGGGGCTGAAATTTCAGTGACAGCTTCTTAGATGCAAGACGAATGAGAAATTTGTTAAAAATCACAGCTTGTTTGCCAAAGGGTTGTTTTTTTTTTTTAACCTATAATTTGGTCTAATGACAGCCATTATTGTTACTTGTCTTGCTTATACCGTTAGATGATTACAACTCCACCACAGCTACCTACCACAACTTAGTACAGTTAGTGAGGGAGGCAGCTGGAAGAGGTCTGAGACATTTCTGTCAGCCGTTAAGCATGGCAGTTCCCTGCAGAGGGAAAAATAAATTCTCCTTTCCCCTCCCTCAGATTTCAGTGAAAGGAATCGAAATCAGATCTCCCTATTGCATTCAGTACCGCCTGAGGAGTGTGGCTTCATTTGATTCTTTAGAGTTTAAGAAATGTAAAGCTAACCATTAGAAGTTTGAGAATGCTGCCCTGATCTGGTGGAGGCTTTGTAGATAATGGGCAATTGGAGATGGTACCAGACCTGAAAAAAATAAAGGGGATAGGGAAGGAAAGGCTTCTAAACAAATGTAAGTATTAAAATGCTGTTCATAACCTGGAAAAGATTGATGTATGTGATATGAGAGGTATTGCTGTTACTTTCTTTACATCACTTGGCAGAGAGGGTGGGGAAGAAACTCTCCTGTAACAGCAGTATAACTGAGCTCTGAGCTATACCATGGTGTTACCTCCCAGAAGATTTCACCACCACTGTCATACCTCAGCCACTCTACTTGGCAGTAATGTGACTTGGCAGGGAAAGATGAGAGAAATGAGATGATCCCTTACAAAAACACACCTAAAAGAGGACTTCAGCCACCTCCTGTTTAGGCCAGCAGGTAAAGCATCGCTTGTATGGTTGGAGAGTGTCAGCCCTGAGGGAGGGCTGGTGGGATGTGCGGGCCCATGAAGTGCACACTGCACTTTGTCTCAGACCTGTTGCTTTTTGTCTCAAGCCTCTGGCCTTTTTTTGCATTAGTAATTATGACAGATGTGGGAGAGGCCTGTGCTTCTATTTTTATGGCATGTGTTTCAGTGACTTTGCTTCATAATAAATTGCTTTCATTTTTTAGTCTCTTAATGAATGAAACAATGTCTAGAGAGAAAATGTTGTAGTTTCAAGAGAGTATCTAGGGCCACAGCCAGATCACTAATTAGTTGTTTCTTCTTTTTTCCTCTGTGTCACACAATTTGTACACAAAGGTTGAGGGCAAGAGATGAAGATAAATTTGTTAGGCAGCAACAAAGTTTTTCCTAAATGGGGAGCGTGGCCTAGTTATGAGGGCAGGCAGAGTCTGAGAATGAGGCTATATGGGCATTTCTGAGGCAGTTAACTTTAAATGATTGCTGGGATCTATTGGTAGGAATGAAAGCAATCCTTTGTGGTTTTGATTTTTTGAATAAATAAATTTGTTGGGAAAAATGTGCTTTGAGTTACTCAGATTCACTGCTGGACACAGACTTCCAATGGGGAGGCTCTTAAAGGTGCAAATTAGAGTTTGGTCTGTTGCTTCAATGCGTTTGCAAGTAGAGGGACTGAGAGTCTGGGTAGTGTTAGGAGATGTGTAGGATTGTGTTCTGGAAGAAGTCCAAGAAATTGGTTTTATCTGAAGAACAAAGTTCAGATAGGAGATTAAAGAAATCCTGCTTCTCCTACCATACGAGGGTGTTGATCTGAATCAGAAGTTTATGTTAGGGGAGAAACTTAGAAGTCCCACTGACAGAGACTTTTTTTTTTTTCTTTCCAGTGGGTGTCATTACAGGCAAAGTTTTTCACTGATCTATGAAAAATTTCGATTGCATTTTCAGACTTGTCTTAACAGCTACAAACATTAATCTCTTTACTTATTAAAAACTATCATTTTCAAGAAATGAGCGTATGCTTCAGTAGCATACCTAAATTGTCTATTGCTCTGTGTTCTGAACTTGTGCACTGAGGCAAGAGTCCCACTGACCAGACTGATACATGGTTGCATATTTAGAAGTGTAATGTAAGAAAAGAAATTCCACATGCAGTATCACAACAGCTATCTTGTCCTTGGTTATTTCCCTTTTTGTTAGTTCTTTTCAGAACATACATATTAAGTGGAAAGTTGTTTAAAATTATGTCAGGTAAAGCATATCCTTCCTACATATGACTACAAGTGTCTTGCTCACTGCAAGAGGTATTTTACTAAACAGTAATATACCTTAATAAGCATCCTAGTTATGTGAGTGTAGTTTTTATATCTGATTTTTTTTGCATGAGAATAAGGGGAATGTTTCAGAAGTGATGTGCAAGGCACATGCCAATGGAGCCTATTGATGGTACTGGCCTAACCATTTTTGTTGCATTAGAAATACCATTGAGTTTTTTATTGTGTTTTAAAGTATATTCAGCTTTAAGAAGAACTAGTTCCATAAGATGCAGAGGAGAGACACCATTTAGTTTTCATTAATATTACACTTACTAGATTAAAACAATGAATTTTTATTAAATAGACTTGTATATGAAGTCATTTTGATTAAGACGCTGTCTTCTGATATAATGGATGTTGGTTCCATACACAGTAACAGATGAAAATTGCTTTTAGAAAAAAAAAAAATGTGGAGAGAGAGAGGGAAGCAAAGGTTTTTCTTCATGGCTTGCCAGTACTCGTAAACATGATGTAACAATTCTTTTGTCTGGTTTGAATTTTACAGAATTAACAGTTGGTTTAGGGTCATGATGTATATTTAATTTGTTAAAGCACATCTTTAGATGTTCTGTTTTATACCTAATCATAATTCTTATGTTTTTGAAAAGAAATTTCCACAACCTACAGTGTTTTAATATTATGGTGTAGTCTTGAAAGATGTTAACAGTATCTTTAAAACTATAACAAAAAACCTAATGAGTTGCATTGGTTTATTAGGATTGAGTGTCTACCTGTAAGAATCGGTGTGTTGATGCACTTATAAGTTGATTTCAAAGAAATTCCAAAAAGCATAGCACATTGTATCATACCTATCTGTAATAAACACTACCAAGATTCTCATCGTAAATTGAAACCTGAAGTTTCTTTGCAGTTCAGCTGGACTTTGGCTAGATGGCATGGAAGGAAGGTAAGCAAGCAGGACAGCAAGCGGAGTGCAGATGCCCAATTCAGGGGTAGCCAGAGAGGTCCCTCTAGGTCTCAGTTTCCTCATGGCAGTCCAGAAAGTACACTGATTTGTGTGTTGTATGGAGTAAGAAGAGGAAGCAGCTGGTGCAAAGCAGCTGGTGCAAATCTGTGAGTTCAATTCTTAGATTTTAAATTCAAAGAAAGTGTCAGCTTTGTGGGAAGCCTTTTCCTATGACCTCCATCTATCTCTTTGTATCCCCCCTACATTCACAGGGCCTCAGTTATGGCAGCAGAGGGGGGACCTGTCTCAAGAAAGTTCATCCTAAGTTGTCATTATTCCCATTATACTGATGAATCTGTGTGCAGCTAAGAGAAGGAAGTAGAGAGGGAAAAGCAAAATTATGTGCTAAAGTTCTGCTGAAGCTAAATAAACTCTCATACGGGAAAGAGAGATGTTTACTTTAACCCTTAGGCTATCTCCTTGATAAATTTCAAAGGTTTGCTTTGAGCAACAGAGGTGTTAGTACTTCCTAAGTAGCTTGTAAAATGTGAAGCTAAGCCTTGATTTAAGATGTTAAGCTTTGTACAAGTCTTCTTATCAATCCCTCCTGTAACATCCCAGTATAACTTCCCAAAATGTAAAGTTTTGATTTGTGATGGCATTAAGAAGATAGTGCCACACAAATGCAGGTCTCTGTTTTGATTTTTTTTTTAAATAATTTATTTAACAATAATCTAAATGCCTTGTATGGTGTGGAAGAACAAGTGTGTGGTATAAAAAAGAGCATTTCCTTTCATTTATAGGCTTGGGCTCTAGTAAGAAGATGTCAGAGATTAATTGTAATCATAATCAGACTCTCTTATCTTAAAAAATAATTTGACAAATGAATCCAGGACAGACAGTATTTCCAGTTGTTCCTATCAAATGTGGCATTGTGTTACCATTCAAAGTATAAATACAAGCTAAAGTTCTAGAACATGGGCATGGAAAAGAAATATAAATGCATAATAATTCAAAGGCCATGGTCTTTATTATCCTTTTAATGAATAGCTGAATTACACTGCACGTTTTTAAGCCTTCTGTGAATATTTTGCTTCTTGCATAGTGGCTGTTTAGTCTCACTTGACCTCAGTGAAATTACATGAGAAGTGAATCTTGATTATTAGTTACAATCTGAAATACTCTTTGATCAATTTTGTCAGCTTTACTTTTCCATGTGGGACAGACCCATGTCTCCAGTGCTGGAGAGTCAGAACTTCAGGATCTTATCTCCATCCCTGATTTATTTGCCAATTGTTTCATTCCATGATAGCCAAATGCTATTGCTTGATGGCACATCAGAGCTTTTGTCCATCAAAATTAAAGGGTGTGTAATACACACTGTGCTGGAATACTTACAGGAAAAACAGCATTACAAACATGGACGCTCAAAAGGCAGAGATCCAAGCTGCTGAGCTCCTAGAAGAGTCTTTTTAGACAGTTACAAAAAGAGAAGACTGAAAGAATAGTGAATAATATTTCTTAGATGCTTAACGTACAAAAGATAAGGATGACATTCATTTCATAGGTGCATTCCTAGGACTGCAGAACATTAACATCTTAGGGGAAAATAATTTATATGCAAGAGTTTTAGGTCACAAATGTGAAATAAACCCTCTCTCTATCATTAATACCAGGTGATGTCAATCACTTCTCTCATGCAAATAATCACTATAAATAGAGCAATAGCAGTCAATTATAAACTGTTGCATTGTAAAAAAAAACCAAAAAACAAAACCTCAGTGCATTGACTTGCTGTCATTTACAGAAAGAGTTTAACCTTTTACTAAAAAATAAATAAGTGATTATGGTTCAGTGGGAAAGGTCTAGAAAAGTGACTGAAAAGGAAGAAGAAAATGGTGTTGCTTTCACTTGCATAGGAGTTAGAAAGTTCAGTATTCCTTAGCAGAGTTCTGTTTCTGAGATTACTTATATTGAGATGTGAGACTGAAATGAAGATCTTTTGTCTTTGCAGGGCCACAGGGGCCACAATTACTATTTGACTAGTGAGAGGAAAAGAGTTTTTTGAGAAAAATGTTCACAGCTGCAGTTTAGTTCCTCAAGCATTTG
>NW_010322784.1:11515-32557 GCF_000700745.2 Antrostomus carolinensis
AGCAGGGTGGCACAACACCAGGCATTACAGGACTGACTCAGCTCTTCAGCAGATGTGGATTGTTTACAAACCTCTTTTTTTCTTTTTTTCCTATTTTTTTCTTTTTTTTTTTTTTTTTTTTTTTCCCTTTTTCCCCCTGAGTAACTTTCCTCGTGTGCCTTAAACGACTTCAGGCAGGTATTAAAGTTACCGGGTGATGAACCACAGTTGCAGAAATTGGCATTCTTATAAATAAATGTCAATATGACGCACCAAAATAGAACTGCCCTCTCTATTATTTAACATTTCTGCAGATTATATTGTTGTTACAGATAGGTAATGTCATGGTAAGTAGTTCTTGCTGTGTTCCAGTGACACAGTTGGTTTCTTCACTCTGTGTTGTAGAATTGTAAACAACCAATACATGTATTTGAAACACAGACTCTGTGATTGTAGAGGATTCATTAGATATCTTTGGACACCAGAGTGTTCACATTCTGTGCTAGAAAAACTCAAAATAGAATTTTCAAATAATGAAATGTGGAACAATGGTCAAAACTGGAAAGTAGGAGAAATGTGGTATGAGTACTAGAACATTAAATTAACCTCCTAGAAATAAATGGTAAGGTCAGTTAGACAAGAAAACTGTTTACGTGGGCAGGCAATGGAAGCAATGACATCAGGTGTGTTTGTAAGTAGACTCAAGAACTTCTGAACAAGTTTACTTCTGATAGCAAGGGCGCAGCTATGTGTCCTTTACTTTCACCTATAAGTTTTGGTGCTGTGATTTTGAGGACTGTTAATTGACTACTCTGCTTTTTTTTTTTAGTTGGGACTCTGTACATCTCAGTTAATACTCTGTAATGAATACAGTAAATGTATGTGCATCATTAGTAGAATCTGGGAAGAGAGATTTGATACCTCTTCATACATAATCAGTGATTCTCAGGTCCTTAACAGTCTGTTTCACAGTGAAAACAAATATGTTGTTCTTGTATTAAAATTATATTAAGAGCTCCTCTGTATCCCCATTTGGATGTGTGCTTAAATGAAGAAGAAATCCTCACTGTATTGTTTACATACACTGCATAATATATAAGGAGTACTTACTGTTGAATAAGCTGAATTTAACTGAAATTGTATGCTATTGTAATTACTATAGTCATAACAATACTGAAACTTTTCCTAATAGCTTTCTGTCATTGATGCTTTTTGAATAGGCTGGCTTACCTTACTTGGGAAAGCATTTTCAAATTGTAATTGAAGTGACTGTGTGAACTGAACAAGTTTTCCTTCTGGAAATAATCATTGTACAAAGTGAGCCACAGTCCTGAAATTCTGGGTAGGAACATATGTGTAACCTTTGATCATCTGTGCTAGCTACAAATAATCATACCTACTCTATGAACATTTAACTTGTTAAAAGCAGTAGTATTTAAAGGGATCAAATTATTAGAAGTGAGCTTTTCAATCAAATATATCTTGAGACTAAGACAGGCTTTAAAAGTGCAAACCTCAAACACTAGCTAATTCTGTTTGAGATGTGGATAAGAGCAAGGTCAGAACCTACATAGAAGTTAGAAATTGTGTAAAACCAAAGAATAAGGGTGTAATACTGCAGGATGGAAATGAAGTGTGGCTGATTCATATAATGCTGCTGTGCTAGAACCCAGGTTTATGGATAGGAAGTTTAATTTTGAGACCTTTTATGTATGAGGAATGTAGTTCTCGGGAGATTAAACTAAAGGGAAAAAAGAAATCTGTTTGGTGTTTAAATTATTATTCAAAATGTTCAAGTTGTTGGGGTTTTTTTTTCTGAAAAATGCCTGTAGTGAATCAGATACAGTGAAGAAATCTTAAGGGTTTAATTACACAGTACTGCCACCTAGCATCAAATCAGAGATTTATATGTGTTCGTGGATTTACAACTGTATCACTCTTAGGTTTTTACTTGAATTTATTTTTATTTTGATCCTTGTTGTGTTTCATAGTATAAATGTACTGAAAAAAAATTATTACATCGTAAACCTTAAATATTAAGTTTTTAGTGCACATACACCAGTTTTACATGTTCTTAATAAGAAAAATGTTTGTCAGCTAGTAATAAACAGGGTCATAGTAATCAAGACATGACCAATTCTGTATGTGGCAGCAATTAGATATTTTATATTTGGAAATCTGTGAGATTTGTTGGGCCATTTCATGCTGACATCCAAGGGAAGTACCAGCTTTCTTAATCATATATCCTTTTAGTATAGCACAGTGTGAAGTCTTCCATCATATTATTCTCAAGTGTAGTGTGAAGTTAACACATCTAATCAAAAAGCTACTTTACCTTCATTATCTTTTAGTGCTTTTTTCTATTTTATTTCACTTTATAATAAATCAAAGAAATACCAAAATATTACACTTGGATTGATGCTGTATTTAATTAGTCCTTTATAGCATGTAATACCAAGTGTTAATCAATAGACAAGCCAGAATAACTTCCAATACAACCTTGTAGAGTTTTTAAAATTAATTCTTATTATAATTATTGACTTGTTGTGACTTACTGGGGTTGCAACTGGAGTAGTTTTTCATCCTAATTACGAGGCTAGGTTCCACTGCTCAAACTGCAGATAATAGTGTCATGATTGTCATCTTGAAACATGAAAATCAATATGAGATACTATAAAAATCTGCCGACTGTCACAAATTATGGAAATTATTCAGAGTTTTAAAAACATTACTAAATAGTGTTTCCTTTTATTCTTTATAACATATTCAAGCACAGCTACTCAAGAGAATATCTATTAACATAAAGCAAATATTAAGTGATGCTCAGGTAGTTAAGGCCACCTCTATCAGTCATATAATATTTTAGGAGAGATATGGAATTGTCTTTATTTTTTAGAGTATTAAAAATAAAATATATTATTACAAATTATGTAGCAATAGTATAGTGCAGTTAACATTGTGATCTGTCTTCTGTTCAATTTTATTTGTTTATACAATAAACAAACTGGAATGTGAAGGTAATCGCCATATCCACATCTGTACATTTCCTTCACTGCTAACATGATAAAAATTGGAAAATTTTAGGTCATTCTGCAGATATGTATTCCATCTTTTACTGTTTTCACACCACTATGTCAAGGGGCAAAAATGAGAGAAAAAAGAAAAAAATGTTAGTTGTCACTGGGGATGTGCTTCAGTTAGAGGTTATTTATAGTGAGTTTGTTTTTAATATTTGATGTACACAGACCTTTCCATCTCAGTCAGGTGTAAATCTGAAAACCTCCTCTGCTATAATTGCCTTTGGAGGTCTATGGGAGATTTTAAAGCCTCCCATAGATTCTGAAAATAATCTGTAGAGAGTATTTTCTATCTATTCAGATTAAAAATCCATCAAGTAATAACAAGCTTGAAGGTTTTTTACTAAAACTACCCAGAAAATGTGCTTGTAGAAATAAATAAATAAATATTCAAATATATGAAATGCACAGTTACAGAAGTGAACAAGATACATGGTAATTTATTAGTCCATTATAAATTACAGTTTGCCATTTCATCTGCCCTGTCTGCAGAATTTATTCTCCCACCTTCTTATGTTCCATAATGAAAAAAGTGTGTTCTGCTTTTGAATGTTTGTGTATGTCAGGTGGTAAGGGGAAATGAGGAGCAAAACCTTTGCATTCAAAAGAAAACTAAGCTAAAGCTTGCATGTGAATATTCACCAAGTTGCCTCTGTGATGGTTCTTTTTTGGGTTTTTTTGAGGGCTTTCTATTAAAAAATAAAAGAATAAAGTCCATGCCATTTCCAAGCATGTCCAGTCCCCACATGACCAAGTATGGGTTCCAGTTGGAGTTAAAATGAACAAATGAAAGTGGTTCTTCATACAGCAGGTAACTCATACAGAGGTGAGCCTCCAGAGGAGACTGAAAAGTACTTTCAACTTGAGTTACCTCACATCCATTTGAGTAAATCCTGAGCTAACAAGTCTCTGAGTTTGGACATGTCAGACCTACATCCTCTCTTCCCTCTTTTTCCCTGGATTTCTACTTACTCCAGCTGCTGCAAAGAGGATGCTGGGTGGGATGGACCCGCTGTCAGAAACACTTGGGTCCTCCTGAGTTACTTATTGGGAAGCAGTAAGTGTGGGGGAGAAGGGGAGGAGGCCGTGTGGGTGAGAACTGCAAGCTTCAGATCTTCCCTAATTTTAAATTTCAGTTGTCTGTGATCTGGCAATGTCCTGTAGAGAGAGAATTTAGCAAACTTTCAGTTGCTGATGGTAGGATATCAGCATTGTTTTGCTACCTTTTAAATATATTTGAAGTTTAAGAAATGGACAGGCCTTTTCCAGAATGGGATGTGGTACAGATCTCTTTCCTGAGAAGTATGGGTGTTTAGATTATGAAGACAAGACAACAGTTCACAGCTCTCCACTTTTTGTATTTTAAAATGTGCATACACCTGAGTTTGCAGATGCAGCATGAACATGGCACATGTGTCCAATGACACTGAGATTTTATTGTTCACTGTTGCTCAGATATTTAGAATGAGCTGATATGTAACTCTGTATTATGATGAGTTGACTGAAATTCTAAATGATGTATTAAAATTTTAATGCAAATGTATTTTTGACAAAACCAAAACTTTTACTGGTATGCAACTTTGTGTTTTCACTGAAAAAGAGCTTTCAAAATGATGATGCTAACCCTGCTTGGGGGCAGAAACTGGCAGAATTATCAGCTATAGCAAATCAGCGTATCTCCATCCACTTAGTGGAGATGAAGTGATTTATAGGAGCTGCAGAGCTGATAGTCATTATTATCTTCGTGTGAAGAAGACAAAACTGGCTCTGAAGATCTACACAATAGATTATGACATTATTTGTAAAGTGTTTATTAACCTTGCACTGTTAAACAGGAAGTAGCTTCTGGTATCTAAGAAAATGTAATTATAACACTTGAAAAGGAAACAATAACTTTGGCCTTCTCATTAATGTTACTTAGAGCTTAAACCAGCTATGCCCATGGTTTTGTAGGCTTTTGAAAACATGCTGTTTTGTCCATATTTGGATTCAAACCTGCACACTGCTAGCGTTACTCACATGTCAGTAATTCTTTGAATAGCTTGGATGATGAAACAGAATTTGTTGGAAGAAAGCCTCTTCTATCAGCGTTAATGCCATATTCCAAAATTTAGGTCTTATTAAATTCTTTCTAATACAAAACAAGGAGAATTGTGACTACAATAATTAAAATCACATTAACTAGCACAGGCTGCTTTTCTCTATTATAGTGTCAAATTCAATCCTCTGTGTGAAAACAAAGCACAACATAATTTTAGTTAAATGTTTGTTGCATAAGAAAAGAAATATTTTCCTTTGTAGACTCTTTTAAAACAGTTAAGCATTAGCTCTGTCAAATACTGAATTGTAAGTGAATTCACTTTAAAGCATGTGAACCATACATTTGCCTTGAAAAGCTCATTATAAAACTAATGCTGTGAAAAAGCACTCCTTTTCAAACTGGATAAGGCACCTGAATACTTTGTGTAAGTGGCTGCACATGTTTTGAAAGCATTGTAGTAATGCCTAAAAACCTTCCAAAGTAATTTTCAACCAGTAAATTTCATATTAAGCACATCTATGTTCCTACATGACTTGCAGTAATAATCAGATTGGTTAACTATATTTTTTTTTTAAGATTTATTTTGATGCTTTTATTGATTTGAGATAGATAAATTCAATTGTGTGTGAAATCTTACTTATTTGGGGACAAAAGTGAATTGAGTCTTTGTAAAAAATCTTACAGTCTAGGGAGGAAAAGTCTTTATACTTCACTTTTTAAGGCATGTTCAGCATACTTAAAAATTCATAATTTTGGTCAGTATCACTTGTCGAATACAGAGTTTGTTCTATTAGTGCATTTTGGATCCAGAACAACAGTTACAAGTATTATTGAATGATACTGCAGATACGGGGATAGTGTCTTAGTTATTTTTCTTCTGTCAACCTGTTTCTCTGAGCGACTTTACTGGCTAGTAATGATTACTTCAAAGAGATGCATATAAATATACACAGTAGAAACTCATTAATTTTCAGTAATTTTGGAAATACACATGAGGAATAGCTAAATTTTGCAAATTTGTGCTCTTGTCCCATGTTGGATTAATTTATAAAGAGAATTGTAGATTGTTTCAAATGCAACTCCACCTAGAATTTGTGAAACCAAGAGAAATGAAGGAGGAGGATTTCCAGAAATGCAGATGGGTTTGGGGAACAGTGAAAATTAAGAAGCTTGTAAAAGCTGAGAGGCAAAAATGGGTCAAAATCAAGTAGCTAAAACCCAAGGAATCTTAATGAAATTCTGATTCTAAACAGAGAAAAGAAAATCTTACAGTATTGTTAGTGTACTTCTGTGAAATGTGTGCACCATACTCTGACCTTTACTGATTTCTTTTTATTTCTTTTTCTTTTCTCTTGCCTTTTTTTTTTTTTTAATCTTCTGATTTTACCTGTGCACTACAAATTTTGTACCTACTTGTCCATTCTGTCTGCTTTGGGCACTTTCAGGGTGACTTGTTTTGCTTTTTTCTAGCCTGGTTCTACACAGACTTATCCTAAGACTTATCAGATTTCTGGAATTCTTAGGAAGTATGAGTGAGTGTCTCTATATAAAGAAATAACTTTCAAAAGCATTTTTAGCCTTCATTTAAAAAAGCTAATTAACTGATATGTTACAATTTCTTGTTGAATTACAATTTTTAAATCATATTCATTCAAAACACTGATCTGACCATCTGTCTGGTGATGCACTTGCACTGTATCAGAACTAATATTAGTGCAGTCTAAATGGAGTCATAGAACTCTGAACCAATTTTTTTCTTCATTCTTATCACTCACAACTCAATTTCTAAGTGGGACATTTCCTAATTCTGTAGTCTTGATTACTGGAAAGTACTCCAGTAGCCTCATGTAAGTTTTTGGTACTGAATATCAAAACATTTCAGAAGGCTAAATGCTTTATAGAAAATCAAAACGAAGGGGAAAGTTTTCTTGTTCAGGCTAGAATTTCTGAGAACTAATATTAGTTGGGAAAATTTAAGCCCATGCAACTGGAAAACTGAGGATTCCATCAAGATAGTCTGTGAGTATATAGATTTCCTTTAAGATATTTATAGGAAATGAGATAACTAGTTTTATTTTATGCTTAGGAAGCACTATTTTCAAATAAATGTTATTCTGCCTTCATAAATTCAGTTGCCATTTAGGTTACTATACGTCTTTCTTTGCCTAAGTCTTAGGCATTGAGATTTGCGTGTTGTAGAATCTCTCCTCTGCGGATCTTCCACTATTTAAATGTCACCACCAATTCTAAATTGCAGAGAGATAAACTTGATCTGCAAGCTGCTCTTAAGGAATTGTATTTATTTTTCTTGTGCTATTTTTTGCATTTTATTATTTTAGTGTGTGACCATGCTATTACACTACTTGAAAAAAAAAAAAAAAAAGAAAAAAAAAGAAAAAACAAAGAAAAGAGTTGAAAGTTGACCTGAAGCTTAAAGCTAATTTTTTAATTTTTTTTTTTTTTAAATTAAAGGAACAAGGGTTCATGAAAACTGCTTTGTCCTTGACAATATTTTTATGAGAATGAGGATTGGGACTTATAGCCAAAGCAAATAAATAGCTTGTTTATTTATTTGGAAGGATACCCTATGCAAAAATTCAAGAGAGGAAATTTGTGAGTTGTGTTATGTATATCAGATCTTTTCAGTCAAAGCTGTGGAGTTGGACAGCCTTGTTAAATTGCTGGAGCTTGATTTCTCTTGCTTCTGTTCTCAGTTGTTAACTCTTAGTGTGGTTGTCATTCTTTTAGCTTGCCTCTCAAGCAATGGGAATGAAACAGACAATAGCCGAGTGATCTAAATGATAGCTGAAATAATTTTAAAAAATGATCACAGTGTCTTTAATGGTGTTATAATTGAAACCAAGTTAGTGGTTTATTCACAGATTCTCACTTTGGTTTTTTAGTCCAATTGCATATGATTGAACAAATACTTGTTTCATTTTTCTGGTTTAAATTCTAGCTGCTTGTATAAGCACAAACCTCTTGTCTGTAGAAAGTTGGCTGTATGGTTCAGGGAGCTGCTTTTTCTGGAATGAATTTAGTATGAGTTACTAATAAAGGAGGTATTTTTGCTGCCTAGTGCGCTATGTTCAGATACAGTTTTCTGTGCCACCTGGTATTCTGTGTTACTGGAAAGACAGAACTAGAGTTGTCCAGAGTCCTTCAATAGTTTCTGTCTTGCATTAAATTTTTGCAGTGGTGCTGTAAGAGATGTCACTCTAAGTGGCTTTGGCTATGCTACTTACAAAATACTCAAGCATACAGTTTTTAATCCTACTCTTTTTTGGATAGGAGGCTCAGATTTTGGTGAGTATGAGAGGTCTGAGGTTTGTAAGAAACTCTTTAATTCTGAGGTACCTCGAGTTCTCTTGTCAGTGCCCGAGGACCACCGCGTTACCTGACCGTGGACTGAGCTCGCAGATCCAGTGCCTCTGGGAGTTGGTGGTCACAGTCTCAACAACTGTTTGTGCAGAATTTGCTTTTGAAGAGCAGCATATGCATACCACTGAAAACATATCAGGAGAGAGATTTATTTTCTCTTCTTTGCTTTATGCTTTTTAATTTTTATTTTAATAATTCATAAAAGATTTCATGCAAGTTAGAAATGACTGAGGTAAGTTGGACAACTGAGTAAACTGGTAATTGTATAAGGATCATTTTACCTGTAGGTCATTGTGTGTCTTGGTACTGACCTAAGTTTACAATTTGATGGCTCTTAATGTATATGAAAAGCTTTGTCAGATATCTTTCCAATTCTTTTTCCTAGCAAATTAGATTAAAACTGTTCATGGTTTATTGATTTCAGTTTAGGATAATGAAGCATTTATAGTATTTGTTTCCAGTTTCCTTCCTGCTTTGAGAGGTACAGAGGTAGGAGACATTTTTCCCACCGCCTGTAAGGCAGAACAACCTATTGAAGCTAAGGGAGGCTTTAAATAGCGAGATCGCTCCGCAACTTCGCTCTTCTCTTTGCCTCAGTAACTTTATGTATTAAAACATGGGATTGCAGTGCTTTTCTTTATGAAGAGGAGAAATGCTTTAAAGGGTGGAGCATTTGCAAAATCATTTCTGAAAAATGTAGTAGGATGTTACTTACAGTAGTATTTGTCCAGGGGATTGGGATGCACATGTGACTACCATTAAATCAGAAGCGTGTGTCTGGGTGACCCAAGTTTGATGACCATGGAAATATATAGCTTTAAATTCTAGATCTATCAGCATGGACGGCAACTCATTTCAGACATAAATGCAAAAAAGCAAGTTACAAAGGAGATGGTTAATTAAGTCACTTATGACTCTGCACATCTCAAGAACTACCAACACTATTTTATGTAACGTATCTTAAGTATTCCTTCACAATTTCTGCTGGCAGAGATTGTCCCTAATCCTCCACAGCTGGTCTGCAGCTCTTTGAAGAACTTGTAGGAAAGTGACGATGCTGAGGAAAAAGTTGAGTATTTAGTTAGTTTGTTTGCTTTTTTACACTAAAACGATCACAACTCTTTGATGCAGTTAATTTAGGTGATGCTGTCTCCAGAGGTCAGTTCCAAGTCTGTTGTGCTTCCTCAAGAATAAGACTGTGTGGTGCATAAAACTTGGAAAATTAAACAAACAAAAAAACCCAGAAAATTCCAGTTGGTTTTCTGATCTTATTAGAGGACAACAGTTCTTCCTCTGTCTGTAACTAAAAACTGCCTCTGGTAGCAATGGAAGAACTCTTTCCTGGTTCACCAGGACACCGGGGTGGTCCTGGGACACCAAATCTTCCCTGTAGTAATCCCAAGAATGCAGAATATGACTATTCTGTCTCTATACCCAGGCCTAGTGGCTTGTGTTCTCCATGCACAGAGAATGACCCCTACTTTGAATTTAATACAGCAGAGAGGAAACATTACCGCCCCACCCCACCCCCATATATTGGCTAAAATTAACAAGCCTTTTACAGTTTGGCAGATGGGATTATACAGGAAGTGAAACAGCATTGACTCCTATGGAGTCTTGGGTTCATACCTACTATCTGTGCTAAATTCTGCAGTCAAAGTAGAGATGGAGGATTAGGTAGGTAAATCACTATGACAGTTTCAACTTTTGATTATTTTTTGTTGTTGTTATTTTAAAACAATATATAGATTTTCAGACAGAGTCATGTACCATATATCTGACTATCATGCATACACAGCGAAAGTTTGTCATTGGCCCCATATGTATAGGACAGGAACAGATGAATGCCATGTTTGCTGGGCTGCCAAACAAAAGACAGATTCCTCAGCAGAAAAAGAATATCTTTACATTGATACACATGACATGGGAATGTGGCTGTGAACGGTGGAAAAGCGGTCAGTCTGGTGTTAGAGGTTACAATTCCTTTTCATGTACTATTTACTTTAGATTTATGGTAGTGTCATTATAACATATGGCAGAGTTGTTTTCTTTTGGGTTTATTTACATAGTTTTAAGGGACTATTTCAAAGTCAGCACTGTAAAATGATGTGTTTGGAAAGGTATGAGCTTGCAATAGTATCCTGAGAATTATGGTAGAGCTTATGCTTGTTCCTTTTGCTAAACTGTGCTTTTAGTCCCTGTAGATTTTCTTCACTCTGTCACTGCATTTCAGGCATTTTCTGTTCCCTCAGATGGTCTGTATTGTGAAACTGAAGAAGCAACAAAGCCATTCTGCTTTCTCTGGCCTACCATTTCCCTGGGACTTCCTTTTGTTCTGTCATCAGCATGATTGCCTAGCAAGGGCCCCACTGCAGTGATGTTTGCTGGTCCTCTGCAATCTGCACATGTGAGCAGACATAATGTAGCCTCTGCCTTATTGTGCTATTGAAGCTTTGAACTCAGCTTTAAACCCACAAGCTTAGATGAATTTTCTACTTTAAAAAGCTCTGATTTTTTTAAGCCCGTGTGCTTAGCTTACAAAGCTTTAATCATATTTTCACTTTACAGGCTTGTTTTCTAAATACTTTTTTTTTTTCTTAATGACTATAGAGCTTTTCCTAAATTGAGAATATCAGTCATAGACCACTGAGGTTGGAAAGGGCCTCTGGAGCTCACTTAATCCATACTTCAGTGCTGAACTGAGACCAGGTTACTAAGGGCTTTATGCAGTTGAGTCTTGAAAACGTGTGAAATTCCCCACGCTCTGTAGCAACCTCTTCCAGTGCATATTTTTCTCCATAGTGTATTTTACTCACCTCATTTCTGATCAGAACTTCCTGTACTTCAGTTTGCACCTATGGTTTCTCACTCACCTTTGGTTCCCCTCACTGAAGACCCTGGCTTTTTCTTTTCCATAGCTTCTTAGGTACAAGAATGTCACCACTAAGTCTCACTTAGCCATCTCTTTTTTAACAAGCCCAGTTCCTTCATTTTTTTCTATGCATATCACATGCTCCAGTCCCTTGGGACACTGACATCCTTCCCTGGATTTGTTCCAGTTCATTAACATCTTTCTTGTTTTGTGTGGGGAGCAGAACTCAGTGCAATATTGTTGCTATTGGTAAACTACTGCTAAAAATAGTAATATTAAGAAATCATTTACCTAGGTAGCTCATACTGCATTGGAACAAAGACAGCATTTTAAGGCTTGTGTTTAACTTTTAACAAGTTGGTTTCACAATGGCATTTTTGTTTAACTGTGTTATTTATTTTTGTTCTCTGTACATAACATCTAATCAGTAGAAGAACTAACTAAGTTTTGGACCTCCAGTTACTTTTCTGTTTTGAAAAACAAAGCTATAAACTTTATAAATTCCAGTATCTTTAGCAAATGAGTAATGCTATAGCAATTTTAAAATATTTTAAATTCCATATACTGTGGATGTAGAACAGGATTTCCATATAGTTGTACAGATACAATAGATAGTTAAAACCAAATGTCTTAATTGAAGTTAAAAGTTTTGTTTTGCACAAATCAGTGATGCAGCTGAAGGTGAAACATTTGTTTTAAAATTGTTTTAAATCTTTCTTGACAGATTCTCTTAGGTTTGATCTCTGTCCTTGTCATAAAATGCTGATGCTTTTGCCTGGAAAGTTTGACCATGGCAGTTGAAGAATGTAGGCATCTCTGTTGTGGATACACAGCAATCTAGGCACCAGATGGCAAAATTGTGGGGGCTGGCTTTAATGCAGTGAGCTTAGTCTTGAGAAAAAATTAGACACTGCAGCTTTGTTATTGTTCTTTCTGTGAAGTGGCAATGGAAAGAAAGGATAAAATAGATTTTGTAAAGATTCCTCGCAGTTTTGAGAGTGTTTTTTAACTGGTTACTTCCTTGTGATTGTTCTTGCTTTCTAAAACTGAGCTGCACATAGTGAATAGGAGATGGTTGTTGCATCAAGCAGTAGCTTATCTGCGAATATCCCTGTGTGAGCTCCCATGTTCTGTGTTCATACAGCTTAAGACCTTGCTGTCTCCAGGTGCCTTCAGGCACCTCCTGCTAGGTGTTGGATGAAGATCACATACAGGGTTGAGAGTTGTCTCAGCTGGGGAGCCAGGATGGGGTTTCTTCTGACAACTCAGCCACGTGAGCGATGACGGCTGACAAAGTGACACAGAGGAAACCTCTTATCCACCAGCAAATGCCAGGCTTTCTTTGGAGACACCTACAGATAGAGGATAGTAAGCAAAATGATGGTCCTATCCAAAAAGTCTGGAGAAGGAATGTGCAGGGTTAGAGTGTATATTGGATTACATATACTGACCTAAATGACTAGGTAACTAACTGTCTTGAAGCATGTGGCCTTTTCTCTAGAGTGGTTTTCCTCCAGAGTGATATAGCATTTTTCTTTGTGATTTGGAGATGGAACATAGCATGTAGAAATGTCTGCACAGTGACTTTACAATATTATGAAGTATTTGCTGCTTCTTGTGGTCTTGGACTAGTTGATTTCCTAGAAGTGCTTTTTTTTTTGCCCTTTTTTTTTTTTCTCTCAAGTTATTAAAAAGCTTTCCATTAATCAAGATAACCCTTTCTATCCTCTTCTGCTGTGATAATGTGCAAACAAACCTTGCACTACAGTTTTGAGTGGACCAGCTTTCAGGGTGACAGGACCTCAGTTCTGTCCCTACCAACCCCTTGATGTATGGACACTAGAAATTCACTTCAGAGATTTGAGTTACAGTTAGTAATTTTATGTAATAGTGGTATGCATTTTATCCATTGCTGCAAGGTTAAATTATTTTTTGTAAAGCAATTAATTTTCCTTTATTGAAAGATGGAACAACACTTGAGGTTTAGTTGATAGCTGAGAAACTTACAGTGCAGCCTTCTTACTTCGTTGTGCAAAGTTTCATTGCTGTTTCAGAAAATACTTTTATGAAAGCTTTTGAGATATAATGTCATCTATTGCGTGTACCTTAACTTGATGTTCCATTGTCTTCCATTCATATTTCTTTTTTCCCTCTAATTTTTTCTTAGCTTACCTTGAACTTTTAAAACAAAGGACCACTTCAGGAAGTTATTCCTCATTAAATCTGTGTGTTTACAAGGGCAGAGAACCCCCAAGGAGTAAGGCTAATAGTTTACACAAACAAAGTTCATTGAACCTTAAAAATGGTCTCTAGTAAAGCCTTCTTCAAATAATACATTTGTAGATGGGCACTGCTAGCAAAGAGAAAGCGTATTAATGTGTCTTGTTAATGAGCATATGAAAGTTATTACTATCAAATTGAGGTAGGAGGGGTTCTACAGAAGCTTAAAAGAAAGGAGAGTGTTTCTTGGACAAAATGAGAGAAAATTATGTAAATTTAGAGTCAAAAGCAGGTAGTGTTCTCAACTGAAATTATAAGTAAAGTACTTAAACTCATAACTATTTGCATTATTACTATATTTGATGAGTTCTGAGAATAGTCTTGTAGAGGTGTGAAAATCATTGAGAAAACTTCAGTAACATGATCTTCTTATAGTGGCATCCTCTGAAGAGATGTATACAGGAGCTTCGCTTGAGCTCAGATTCTGGAAAAGTTCCCCCTTAACAGGGTATTCACCTATTAAGAGTAAACAGGAAATGAAAGCTGCATTCCTAATGGTTTTCTTTTGGCTGATCTTTTACCCAGTGGTAGAGCTTCTGCTATTGCCAGCAAGAATGAAGGTGCCTAACAGGTGTAGAATTATAGAATGTTTTAATATAAGAAAGTGGAGAGGAATTAGGAAGGAACTGTCTTAAAATTCTTGATGTTGGACCTGCTTGAGTGCAGGAAAAGTACAAGTCCTTTCATGTCAGTTACATTTCTCCAACTTTATAGCACAGTCATATGCTTAAAATCAAAACCTTTGAATCTAATACGGAAGCACAGTGCTCAGGAGTTCTGAGAGACAGCTAATGGATTAGTGAAGGAAAAGGATTGTGGAAATGAGTAACATGCAAATCCGTAACTGAAACTGTGGGGATAAATAAGGTTTTTGAGAAAATAGAAAGACAGAGGAGCCTAACAAGAGGGCAGAATACTGGAAAATGCTGTTAAAAAGTTAAATGAACTAATGACTATATGTTGGTGAAAGTGAAAAAGAAAGGTAGTGGCTGGAACACAACTTGTGCTTCAACCAGCTTGATTTCTTGGCTCCATTGCTAATAAGGTTAAAAATCCCATTAGCTTAATTAAAGACAGCATTCTACCCAAGGATTAGAAGGAAAAAAGAACATCACCAATGGACAATTAAATAAAGCAAGCTGTCATTCATTGCATGGGCATTTAGATCTTTCTCACTTCTATAAATGTTGATCAGTTTGATCAAAGACTTAATAAAAAATTATTTAGACAATTATTTCCTGATTCAAAAGTATTCTCTAGTGATAGGAAACTATTATACAGAATCGTTAAAGCATGCATAACTGCATTTTGTTAATTATGCAATGATAAATTATTCTACCTTTCTTCATTAACAGCATTTTAGCAGTAGATAATAGTATTGTTTGTTCTGTCTAGGCAGTGGAAGAGTAGTCATGTTCTTTAGGCAATTATTTTTAGCAAACCTAGTCTTTTGAAGTGGCCAGTTTGTATTTGATTTTTAAATCCATTTTATGAACTTGCTCAACTATACTAATTATATTAATTGAGAAGTTGTCATGTTGTATTATTTTATGGTGGCCTGTTTCCTTTTTTTGTCTGACTGCATAGAATGATGGAAGTATGTAGATAACAATTATACTGGAAACAAAGAACTAGAACTCGGGCTTCCCAGTGTGCAGCAAACTGGTTGTATGACCTCAGGTGGGACACTAACCCTTTCAGTATTTACCTTTTTCTGTAGAATAAGGGTAATGCAGATTTACCTCTCATGGCTCTCCAAAAGCCTAATTTGTAAATAGCTTTGAATTAGGACTGGAAATATGTTATCCCGAGGTAAAACCTCTACTTTTTTTTTTATTGGGCCAGTGTTTGGGATGGGGGGGATGTTAATGCCTCATTCAGAAAAGAAGGAAAAACACTCTCCAAGAGGAAAAAATTGAAAAATTCACATGGCTAAGAAACTCCAGGACATACACACATTTTTATTCTGTCACTTTCTTTTCTTTCCTTCTCCTTCAAACTCTTCCTACTGTTTTACTTCTGTGTATCTGGGAAGAAAAGATTATGTCATTTCAGCCTTATTTACATAACTAGTAAAGTTCTGCTTAGTACTAATTTGGGTGGGTTTATAAGTCCTTCTCTGAAAAACAACTTAAACTTTTTGCTATTTGTAAATGTCTACTTTTTTCATTGCTTATGCCATACATTTTTACAAAACTTGTCCATCTTTCTGAATCAGTATGATACAATCTATTTCTAATGGCCAGTGTAAGATTTAAGACGGGAATCAAGATGATAGTTGTCATACTCTTTTTGATGACCGGTTCCTGAAGTATGGAGGATGCAAGTAGCATTTTAGTGAGTTTAAAACCACTTTTCAAGATAAGCCATGTAAATATATTGTGTGAGCTAATCAAGGCACTAAATTAATTTTGTGTAATGGAGGCTTAAAGACCAATATTTTTCTTCCTATTCTGGAACCTATCATATGTTTGTGAAGCTTGCTATTTCTAGTGTTGTTCTC
Source organism: Antrostomus carolinensis (assembly GCF_000700745.2). NCBI lineage: Eukaryota > Metazoa > Chordata > Aves > Caprimulgiformes > Caprimulgidae > Antrostomus > Antrostomus carolinensis. The sequence goes on from NW_010322784.1 coordinate 27,649, forward strand.
AGAGAGGGAAAAGCACACAGTTCATAGCAGATGAAATGAAAATGGAGAGTTGGTTGGTTCATCTGTGCCACACCCTGCCTTAGAACACTGGCAGATGCTTAGCTAATAGTGAAATTTTACTGGTAAGGTTTCTGAATCTATGCTGATCCTCAGCTCATGAGGTTCATAAACCAGAAGCCACATTTAATACCATTTAGGAATTTGTATCCAAGTTTGTCTAGCTGCTTTTTCAACTGACCTTTAAGGAAGAAACTCCCCATTTTTCCTCAGTGTCAGCTGGTCAGATTCTGAAGGCTCTCAGTACAGAGAAGAGGATGTGCTCACATGTATCAATCCTCACTGCCCAAGACTCAGTGCAAAATAAGGGGTTAATCCTTAGCAGGCAGTGAATGATGTGAGATGAAGGCCGTTAGAAAGCTGTCTCATAGCTCCTGGGCTTTTCATCAGCTCTTGATGGCATGTTATTTTCTTAATGAGATGTTATTTTCATAATAGATTTAAACAGTTCTGGGATTTGTAAGAAGTTCCTGGAGTACAGAAATCTCAGAAGATAGTCTGGAAATAAGAATATGTATATTTGAGTAGATAAAAATACATATATAAGTATTTGGCACAGTGTTTGATTTTGCTGTTGCGTTTACAATTTTGACTGCCTTTAGTCTGAAAATAGTTCCTATAGCTTTTATTTACTAAAAGGAAAAAAAAAAAGAAAAACTGTTTTTCTCTGCACTAAAGCACAACAGAGAATGCCTATATAAGCATTGTATGTCTTCTATTACTTAAAATTGAATCATTCATCAAAACTGTTCTGAAATAACTATTTCACATGTCATACTAAATACATCTAATTTCCAACACAATACACAGAGTAGCTACACTAAAAGGAAAATTCAGTATTTGTGTGTGTGTGGGGCGGGGCGGGGGGGGAAGAATATGAAAAATTAGAAGAAAGACTTATAAATGGAAAATTATATTACATTTTTACACCAGACTGTCCAAATATACTTTGATTTTTTGGTCCAAATCAAAACCAGCATACTGTCAACATTATTTCATGTAAGAAAGTGTACATACTATAATAGTATTTTATTTTAAAAATACATTTAATTTATTGCCTTTTTTAAAAGGCAGAGGTGATCCAGAAGTAGAGATGTACTTTTTCACTAATATTAAAATCAGCAAAAAAATACAGCAGTTAAATAACACTTTTATTTATTCCCTGAAAACTTGTACTGTGCCAAAGCTGAATTATTGAATTTTCTCATTTCAAAACAGTCTTTGCATAAAATAATGAGCGGCATTTGAATCTCTAAATCACAAGCTTATTTCCAATTGTTGATGATGAAAAGTACAGGCTTTTAAGAGACCTGTTTTTTAATGAACAGATTGGTACATGGTGTACCAGTTCTATTTAAAAAAAAAAAAAAGAAACTGAAAAAAACCCCTTTCTAGTATTGTATGCACTATTGTAGTGTTTTGATCTAGTTGTGCTAGGTTATTTAGGGGCACAAAGTAAATGTGAAGTGCTCTGTTTTCTGTTGTACTTCCAAGTGAGTACTGCATTCTGTCTATTGTGAGTGGCAGTTCTAATGGCCATGTACACTGTAATAGTGTAAGGGATCATTAGAAAATGCAACAAGCACATAACTTAAATAAAATCAGTGTACGAATCAACTTCAGAATTAAACAGAGTTTTAGCATAGGCTTTGCTAAGCCATTAAAATTCATTTTGAGTACTCCCTCTGTGCCTCCTATTGATTTGACCTTGCTAACAGAAAAAAATGTGGTCGATTTAAAAACAAACAAACAAAAAACCTAAACAAAAACCTGTTTTTAATTTCTTTGCTCATCAGCTTTTCCTTCTCTTCCCTCTTCCTTCTCTCTGCAGGACATACAGTGTTTTAATGTCCTAGGACTACCCCACAGTTGCCACTTAGGCTCTTGTTACCACGGCTGTAGTCATGTCCAGGTAAAGAGTTGCTGCACATGAACACAAGAGATCTTATATTGGTGAATTATGAGTCCAAACTTTATTAGACACATGTGACTTGTGGCACGTGCGATATACCTCTGTGCATCAGCAGCAAATACAGCATGTCCCATTTATTGCTTTAGATTTACTGTCCGTGGAAGGTCTGCATCTACTGAAACTATACACCTTTGAAACTTGACCAACCCTTTTGCAAGCCATAAATACCTTATTCAGAAAGTTACGTGGGGGTACTTATTAGTGCTTCATAGATAATTAAAACAATGATAGATGAGAAAAACAGTTGAAGTCAGTTGTTAGTGGTTGTACTACTCTGTAGTATAAGTGGGTCAATATGTGCAGTCATAGTGAAATACTTTGAAACAAAAGAAATTACTAAATCAGTTATTACTTAGGTCAATTACTCAAAATAAACCATTCATAGAGTTCCCTTGAGACAGGCAAGTTAAAGAGTATCCAGAATTTTAAACTCCAATTGAATCTCACCTAACTGAAGCTATCACATTTTACCTTTCCAGGAAAACATTACATAAAGATTTTACTATTTAACAGGGAAGGTGCTTAGCATTCAATTGAAACAGTATTTCATCTGTTTAAGATAAGTATGAGAAAAATGTGAAACAAGTTTTCTAAGATTGTGTTACAACTTCATCTCATCATATTTTAAGACATGTTTGGTGATACTGTTGTCTGAATTTTAACAGTGGCTTGTTGACAATGCTGTGAAGCTGCTTTTTGCCTGACTGTTTTGTTTATAGAAACCCTCAAAGCAGAGAAGAAGATGGGGAAAAAAATCAATGAGAATATTTTGTTGCATTTAAGTAGATATATTTAGTCTCAGATGCTTTGGATTTGTCCTCAAGTAATAGAAAATTCAGAAAAAAAAATAGTAGTGTAATAAATATGAACATGTCACTGAATAAAACCCCTAATAAAACTGTTTTTCAAATTATCTATAATATTTTAAACATCTCTTAAAATTAGGTAAAGTTCAGGAAATTTTTAATAGTATAGTATTGTAAAGATCAAGGTATTCACCAAATTGTTATGACATGTGATTCTTGAAACAATATTTTCCTTAAAAAAGGTCAAAGTAAAGCTGTTGGGACATATTTATCATATTTCTACATTTATTTTCTTGTGTTAACCTGTTGGACTTGTCACGGTAATGACAGTGCAGACGTTGTACCTTGTATTCTGTGCATGAGAGTGACTGAGGAATATTTCTTGGCATTATCAGCAGTAGAGCATTGTTTTACCATTCCCTTTAATTTTTGTATTTGTAGGGTAATTGCGTGAAAGTCTACAAAAGAAAGTTTATTGAGGATACAATTTAGAAAAATCTTGTCTGCCTGAGAAGATGCTTTAATAAGCTAATGTCATGGAAATACTCAGAAGTTATATCTCAGTCATAGTAAATCTTTCTTTTAACTATAGTAACAAGGAATTAAACATTCTTTCAGAAACAATAGAAATCAGGCCAGACAGCTTAAAATTTAGCAATCATAAAACCAAAAAAGCTGTTTGTTTTTCTGAACTGATAGACAATGCCTTCATGTGGAATAATAGGCTTTTGTATTGAACAGTAGCGTGAAGACATCCAGAGAGTTGTTGTAATTGACAGTTTTTGCTTAATGCTGTACTGTTTTCATCTGTTTCTGTGTTTTATAATTGTGATATATTGATATCTGAATTTTGTGAGATAGTATTGAACTGGGATCAAAGAACCAGGCATTGTTAATCTAAATGATCATATGTCTCCTCAAACTTCAAGCAAGTGTTTGTGCCACCAGTGTTAGCATGTTTTACAGTTAACATGCTTTACTTTACAGTTTAATAAATATTACTGGACCAAGGAATTGAACTGAGTAATTCAGATATAGAGAAGTCAGCTTAGCCACTGGATGTTCAGAGAGGTGAGAAACAAGTGAATACTGAGTTTTCCTTTCTCTTTTGAAGTTTTCAAACCTTCCCAGTTTTAAGTGCTGAATATCTTCTGATTTTGTTTTGGCTTTTCTTTGTGTGTTGCTTTGTTGTTTTTTTTTCTCCTCTGAAACATACCATCATAGTTAAAAATAAGAGACAAAGGAGGAAAAAGTAAACATGTTTACAGTTTTTATCGCTCACAGATTGCAGAGTACCTGTGGGTGGGTTAAAGCAGCTGTTTCTCCTGGTTACCTAACTATCTTCTTTAAAATATAGAAAGAAAAAAATCCCACAAGAAGTCTAAATGTCAGAGTGTAATGGAGCCAAGAGACCTTTTCCCAAGTTCACTAGCTCCTCTGGCCAACTACATGTATTCTTTCTTAGGGACTTAATCTGTTCCAGCCAAAAAGCAATCATTTAGCCAATACTTATGCCAGTGTTATGACCTCCTCTCCTGCAGGTGGAAACAACTACAACAATGAAAGACATGACTGCTTTCTGGGTTTCTGACCATCTTTTGATGGACTTTCTTACCATGGTGGCAGAACTGGCATTGAAGTGTTTTGGTAGTTTGAGACTCTTGCCTGGGACTGGGTGTAGCTGGTGTGCAGGACCTGCTCCCATTCTGCTGGGTGGGCTTTCGAGTAGTCACCTGAACTGACAGGGGACAATGGGAAAGAAAATGTCTTCAACTGTCCCCAGCTAAATTTGCCAAAACCACTTCTTCACCTCCTTAGCCATGTATAGAAAAGCAAAGAGTTTTTGTTCCAATTTTTGTTTGTTAGCAAATCTGGGTGTTTTCTGTGTTGGGAAGATTTCATTTCTAGCAAAAAGTTTTGCCACGAGGATTTCTCATGACTAGTACAGACTTGGACATAGAGTGCCATGAGAGAAAGACATACATACAAATACAAACTGTAAATAATTAGTACCCCAGTGATTAGGATGCTCACGCTTAGTATATTTCTTGCTGTCCTGGTTTTGCTAGGATAG